>NW_020799142.1:31679814-31700678 GCF_003259725.1 Athene cunicularia
GGGGGGGGAATGTGAGACAGGAAATATAAACTGAAACTAAAAAAGGAGACTTTAAGAAGCCGAAGAGCAAATGGAAACTGAGCTTTGCCAGGTTGTCTTCAGATGTAACGATCTGAAGGTTGAGCTCATCCTGGAGTGGGAAATTGTACTTTTTCACGTAACTAAAAGAGAAGAGCTTCCCTCAGGGGACTGATGAATCTGGTCACCTCAAAAGTTTTAGTTTCTACAATACTACTCATAATATTGACCTCTTTTAGTAGAGGTTTTTGTTTTTGTTTTTGTTTTTGTTTTGTGGGGAGAGCCAGACTGCTTTGGATATCAGTTTTCAGGGGAAACTGAGTCTCACCTGAGTTGCCACAGTTTATTCATGCATGACATTGCTCAAAAAAAGCCTAAATTTCACGATTTCCAGGCTAGTGCTTTATCCTCCAGAACATAATGTTTCTTTAGGGTCATCTACTCAGTTGCTCGGGATTTTATGTTGAGAAGAACCAGCTTCTAACCAGAAATTTAGAAATTTGCCGCTTTTACAAAGAAAATTTGTTGGGGTTTTTTTGCCTCCGACATGTGTTTTCTGGTTCTCAGGGACTCAATTTCTCTGAAAGAATTTAAAAGAGCCTCCTGCCAGCCCCATGACACAGAGTTTCAGTGAAGAAATGGCCGAAAACAAGTCTGGGTAAATGTCTTGTTTGGGTGTTTGTAATGTGGCTCAGCAGCCCAGACCTTGAATTTATCTTCTCAGATGAATGGGTGGGATGATTGAGGTGATAACAGTTCAAAGCAACGCAGTTCCTAGCATCTGGGGCTGAAAGGAGAGATGGTATTTTACAGTAAGGGCTATCAGTATCGTGATATTATTAATTCAGTTGTTTGCCCCATTGCTGCTCAGTTCATTCCACTTTCCTACAGGACACTTCACTTGTTTGGAATATTTTAGGAATTATGGATATACTTCATCCTTCCCCCAATGACTTGTTACACCTCAGGCAAATACGATGCACGAGCTTAGGTGAAAATGAACATCAAATGTTATAAAGGTGGTGAAGTAACATGGGTAGAAGTCGAAGAAAAGGAAAAGTTTGGTGAAGTTTGGTACGTTTGGTTGGAAAGGTCACCCTCTGACTTTGAACAAAAATGAAGTCCTTGCCTTTCCCAAAAATGTAAATTTTTGTCAAAGAATGAAAATGCGCAGAAATTTGAGTGCTTTTTAGGCTTCAGACATCCACAGAAAAAAATCTACATTGCCTTCAGGGAATTGAAATGAAAATAAATACGGGGGTTTTTTACTACTTTTTTTTTTTTTTTAAAAAAAAAAACAAAAAAAAAAAAACAAAACAAAAACTGACACCGTTATTAAACTGAGTCTGAATTGAAGATCTGTAAGTGTTTAAGCTCGTCCCACTGGTTTGATTTAGGCCTTTGAAACTCCAAGAAGGCCAGGGAGGAGGCTGGCTCCAGTGAGCAGGAGTTGCGGCTGCCACCACACTGTCCTGGCCCTGCTGCTCTGCCTGGGCTGCCCCCCACCTCTGCTGGGAATTAAGGGACTTCCAGTCATGTTTTATCTCTGATAAATTAGTCTGCCAGGTCAGCTGCTGGCTATCTCCTCATGCACACCACTGACTTGCCTATTACCACTCTGATTCCTGTAATTTTAGGTCCAGCTCTTGCAGCAGCATGAAGGTGTAGGCTTAGGTTCAGTCTTAAATAGTGAATTTGCAGCCCAATATCACTCAAAGTCTTGGGGTTTATTTGAATTTCCAACCCCGGTGCTGAGACAGCTGGAGTGGGGAGTTGAGGAGGGCAGATGGCCTTGAAGCACCTCAAAGGGTGTGAACCTAATGAGAACAACCAGCTAAGACAAACATTGCAACCTTAAATAAATATCCATCCACTTCATGGCTAGGAGATGTGGGACTCTCAGGATGGAGGAGCTCAGGTCTTCAGGATGCTCTCATATCTTTGACTCATCATACTAGTGATGTGGTTGGGCTTCCTTGGCCAACAAGTGGCATCATGCCACAGCAATAGTCCCTGAGTGTGTTCCCCCTCTTGCTGGCATGCTTAGGCATGACATGGCACTAAGCAAGCTCCTCTGTCAGGGTAACAAAAGTCCTTTGGCCTTTTAGAGGCCAAGATGGGCAAACACAATCCCTTGAGTCTCACTACTAGTGACCTTGTACCTGCTGGACATTGAATTATCCAGATCTTGATGGATCCAGTATGCCTGGATTAGTCCAATATTTGGATGGGAGAGTTTTTGAAGGCTTTTGGTTCTGTTGGCCTAAAATCAAGGAGTCATAGTTGAACACCTCAGGTATGCTAGATTAGAGATGATCCTAATGCTGGTTTGAAAAGCTTCTCAGGCTCATTACATAAGTCCTATAATGAAAAGTTTTCTTACCCTTAAACATGGGAGGTGGGAAAGAATCACAGAGAGGGACTTTCCAAACACAAAAATCTTGCAGAGGGAAAGCAAGTCAAGGACCCCAAAATTTCTCAGCATCCCATCAATGGTGTAGTTGTAAGGGGACAGCACTTTCCCTTAGAACAACATGCAGATGCAAAGTATTTTGGAACCTCACTGCAGAGAGTGGAAATGTGAAACGATGTGTTTCTGGAGTGACTTGTCTCTTAAAACTTCAGTCCAGGATGTGAAAGATGGTACCTGCTGCACCTTGACCTGCTGGAGATGCCACCCTGAGTGTGGACATGTCATGGGATCTCCTGGGGCTTTCACTGCGAGTTACAAAACGTGGAGCATCCTCATTCTCTTCACAGGATGAATTGGTTGGTTTTGTGAGAAGCTGAGGCCCCAGAGGGTGCGCAGTGTTCAGGAGTCAGCTGGGATGCCACTAGCTCAGCACTGGTGTCTCCCAGCTCCCTCATCGCAAAACAAATCCACAAAAAAATACCCAACATCCTCCCACCCCCACCTCTTCCCAGTTTTCCATAGCGCACCCCCTTCCCATTGACTTTATTGCAGTTCATTATTAGCCCTGACTGAGGAATTCTGATTTAATGGTGTATTGGACAGATTACGCTTGACACCATTCCCCTTTCTTTACATCCTATTTCCGTAGAATGATGTAAGATGATCTTGAGCAAGTCCCCTTCTGTTTAAAAGAAAATCCAAATGGAGGACTCGGATTCATTGCTGGCTTCGTGTGCTTTTCTGTTCACTGGAACCTCTTCCCATTGTAGTAACATCAAATGTAAAGACTGAGGAACTTGACCTGGCAGGTGGTAACTCTTGGGAATACAGATATTCAGCTGTAGGAAATCTCTCCGTTGCAGTGGTGCTGTGGAAGCAATTAGGTAGAGGATAATGGATGGGTTACAGTAAGATAGAGGGAATGACTCCACGGAGGTGCTTGGTGATAAGATCATAAACCACAAGGACGAGATGTCAGCGGGCTGGTGACGTCAGCTGAAACCTGTGGTGGAATTCATCTCCTCGCAGAGGACTTCCCTCTGGGTGTTGTTGCTGCTTTTAATGGTTCCCAAAGTTGGAGGCCCCGCTGTGGAGTGACTGCAGCAGCAGTAAAGTCGGAAATGCTTCTGTGTTTTGGTTTTAGGCAAACTTCTGGTTTCTGTTTTCACTGTCACAAAGTTATTTTGCATTCACAAAGCATTTCTTCCTTTCCGAAGGCTGCAAGTGGGCTGCTTGGGTGGAGAAAGAGTCCTTCTCTATTACTGGGGACCACAAGCCCACCTGCTGGAAAAATCAACACAGCCTTTGCTTTGAGGCACCTTTTACCATGCTCTGCATGTGACCTACCTACGTGTACAGATGCAGTTATAGAAAAATAGGAAGCCTAAGACAGGCAACACTCAATTTTGCTCAGTGGTTACGAGCAGAGGAGTGGTCACGTGTGAATATATTCAGACTGCTCGGTTTTGCTTTGTTGCAGTCAGGCTGCAATGGGAAAACATAAGTGTGGATGAGAAGGTACTGTCCTCGGGCAGGATCATCTCTTCTTCTCTGTGTCCGTGAAGGACTCAGGTGTAGGCACATGGCTAATGGAAGGGCTCTTCCCTCAATGGTCTCTGCAGTAACACCTTTCCTTCTGGGTAGCATCTGGGGTTTCTCTGTGCCCGCACACAACCCCTGCTGCCTCGAAAAGAGGAGGTCTGCTCTTCCTCCCCTGCCTTTTCTCCCTGCAAGGGGCTTCCCCACCATGATCTCATGGAGATGTAATGGTAATTATCGTCATCTCATGGCTCAGCGGTGTCTGCCTTGAGATGAACCAACCGTATGGCTTTTGATGCCTATCCCTGCCCAAGGCACATGTTTTTGGACACGCACATCTGTGCTACCTGCAGTTCACTCTCTGCAGACAAACACGAGCTGAATTCTGCTCCCATTTCTTGGAGGTAAATACATGCAAAACTAGGTAAGATAACTGGAACGCAATTAAATTCCTTATCAGCACATGCACCAGCTTTTGGATGTGTATGCAATGTCTCATTGCAAATTAAAAAAAGAAAGAAAGAAAAAGCAGTAAAAGGTGTTGAAAAAAAAGGAGTTTACTTACCCCCTTTTCATTCTGATCTGTGTCCTTTTTAGAAAACTATTTTTCAAGGTAATCTATTTTTTTTTTTTTATCTTGAAGTTTTCATAGACTTTCTCCCCACCCTGGCACAAATGTTTAGTGATGGTGAGCCATACAGTTTCTTGAGTTACCCTCTTTATCCTTCCTTTTTTAAAAAAAAATAAATCTCTGTGCTCAGCACCTTGCAGGGCTGAAAACTTTTCTGTGTTTAGAGAAACAGCATGGAAATAACAAGGTGTTTTGGGATTATTTTGATTTTTCTCTTCTAGATTTTTTTTTTCCCCCTCTGGTTTCACAGGGCCAGGAGCTTTAGAAATTAGGCAGATAGATTAGAAACAGGGCAGACCTGCCACTCACCCTGCCCCTAGTCACATCTCCTTGCTTCTGCCTGTGCTGCTGTATAAACAAGTAAGACAATTTTGAAAGTTAAGGAAAACCTCAGCCCAGCAGCCCAGCCATGCTCTGAAGAATCTGGGAGTTTTTCTCCAGCCCAGTTCAGGAGATGAGGATCTCCCTTTGCCTTCTCTGGCTGGAGGTTTCTCGGTGGGAAGATCCTTGCTGGAGTGTGGTGCCTCCTTGCCAGGGGAGCAGCACATGAGCTGATCTCTCTGAACAGGTTAAATAAACAGAACTGTGTTTGGGTTAATTGTCACTGGTTCTGCTGCTCTCCATTACTGATCTATCTGGGAGCCTGGCCAAGGAGCAGATGCAAGAGACAGCATCATCACCTCCCTTCTTGTCCTCATTGTGTCTGGCTTTATCTTTCTTCTTCTTCTTCTCCCCCCATCCCTTTTTCTTTTTTTTTTTTTTTTCCCCCCCTAATTTTTTTTTCCTTTGGCTGAGCAAATAGGCCAGATGGCAGTGAGGGGAACAGACAACAAGTGAGCCATGGCATATGGGCAGCCTGTTTAATTTCGACTCCTGTTGGGAAGTAGCTTTCAGGGAGATGAGTTACAAAGCAGAAGAGGAGGAGGAGTGTGTGTTGGAGGGGAGGGGCAGGAGGAAGGGGAGACCCTTTTTGGGATGAAGCAGCCCAGCCGAGGGAGTCTGGGGTGCAGGGGACTGAAGCTCTGGCCACATTCCTGACATGAAGCAGTAAATTAGCTGTTTCCATGTCAGTTTGTTCAGGAAGTCTTGTCGGTTGCAGACGGGAAGGAAAGATGGAGATGTCTGTCCTCAAATAAGGAGGAGAAGGAGGAGGTGTCTCTTATTTCCACCTCAGCCCCCGCTCCCCAGGCAAGCTCCAGCCAGTCTTAGGAGCTGGGATGCAGAGACATATGCCCAGCTGCGGAAAAGGATTCATGTTGCCCAAGATTATTTTTATTTGTGCATATGATTGTGTATGTTTTGCTAATCCTTTACTATGAGTATCAACGTGACATCATCCAGCATACTTCTTTGACACAAAAAGCACGACTTTTTAACTTTTATGACAAAACTAAGTAAAAAGTTGACACAAACCAAAATGAAAGGCAGCTTAATAATAATGTAGTTTACAGCTATTCTCCTTTCTTCTTCCCTTCCTTTTCGGCATTAATTTTTCTCTCTTCTGTTTTGCTTTTTGGATTCAACATGCTAGCTGTCAGCTTCTTGCTATCTATTCACATCGTTCACGCATTTTGGATTTTGCTGACTGAGGCCAAAGTAGGTCTTGCCTTGAATGTGTCTCAATGATTTAGGAACAAAATTAGACTTAGTTGCACTAAACTATATAAATCTGTGAGGCTTCCTGGCTTCATTTGGATCAGCTTGGACTTTGGGAGACAGATATTGCATCAGAACTTCATTAAAATGTAGTTAAAAATGCCTGTACAGTTTAGAAACTTCAGAAAATTTATTCCTGTTGATGCTCGATGAAGTTTGGGGTTCCTTGGTATAGGGTCTCAATTCCTTTACCCAAGAGGCATTTTTAAAAATCTCTCATTTTGACCAGCAACATCTGGATTTTTTTCTATTTGCTCCTCTTTGATGGGAATAAGCATGGAATCCCAATACAGTCATCCCCCATGTGGACCATTTGGAGCTCTGTGAATACTATCATCATCATCCTGACCGGCAAAGTGGGACTCTGGCTTGACGTGCCCGTGGATGAGATTCAGCTGCGAGCTCCATGCTTGTGCTTGGCAGGGTAGGAAAACTCTACAAACCAATTAGCTCTGGAAATCTCAAACCCTGTTGGCAGGATGTAGATGATCCTGAACCACAGTTGCACTCTACGCCTGCACAAAGAACTTTTTATACAACATTAATTCTGCTGAGAAGTTTTTATTCACCAGAGAGTCTGCGGAGAAATGATTATGCATCGCTGGCTTGGTGGAGCAGAATTTTAACTTCCAGCTGAGGCGTTCCTCCACTGATTAGTTTTAACATGAAATAGAAACACAAGCCTGTGATTTATTGGTGAAATATTTAAGATAGATTGTTAAATTATTCAAATAGCAGAGTTTAAAGCAGAGAAGCACGCAAAAAATAATGAAAAAAAAAAAAAAAAGCAGCAGCTCATCTAAATAAGAGCTCAGTTTTCCCGAGTTTCGAAAATGTACATTTGGACTCACTAGATACCTGAAACAAAAAGTGCTATTTCAGTGCAAAGAAAAATGTATTTTAAAATGAAAGATTTCAACCTTATTATTCTCCCAACAAACTTGCCCTTGAATCTTTCCATCTGATCCCTGCAGACCCTGTTTTATCTGCAGTGCTAGGAATTGTTGCAGCCCTCCATCATTTCCTACCACTCATCTACCACATCTTTGGGCACTTGCCCAGCCTGGCTGCAGTTTTACTCTTTCTATGAATGCTAATTGAGAGGCTTCTTGTCTTACTGTTGATAAACGAGGCGGGGACTTCTCCAGTCTTCTTGCCTAGGGTTTGAAATATCCCCTCATCTTGTCTTGCATGTAGAGTTGATCTTCCATCCTACCTTGTCATGCAGAAAAAGCTTGTTGAATCTACGATACCTGTCTTTGTCCAGTTGCCCTCTAGCATCTGTATAACATTGTCACAACATAAAAATAGAGCTCTCTTCTCAGAGGAGGAGATAGGGGTCATGCTCATGGTTTCTAAGGACTCCAGAGCTATGTCAAGAGTAGTGTAGACGTGAAGGGTGAGTAAAGCACAAGGGTTTTTTTTGTGGAACGTTAATGCTAATTTCCTCAACTTTTGAAAGTAAAATGTGTCGGAATTGATGCATCCTGAGGAAGATTTTTTTGTTTCCAGCTTCTATGCATGTAAATTTCTCCAAATTTGAGACAGGTTACCAGCTCCCACAACCATATCTTTTCTGAACGTAAGAGCAGTGTGACACTTTAAAAGCAAAGGCGATTGGACTTTGACCCATCTTCAGTGAAAACACTTGGGAAATGTACATCAAAATCCATAGACGGCTTTGAAAAATTCAGCCCTTTCTCTTCATCTACTCCCATTTCTGCACACACAAAAAAAAAAAAAAAAAAAAAAAAAAAGCGTTTTTCAAGTCTGACCTCCTCTAGCGAGTGCTCTGTCTTGGGCTGTGCAGCTGAGGATAAAACTTGCAAGGTCTGACTCTTTCAAACATGTGGCAGCTGAAAAGAAGATAATCAGGACAGGCAAATCCAAACAGTACGTTTGCAAATGGTATTTATCTTTTTGTGTGTGTGTCTGTCTATATTCTACTTCTCCACCTGCCTTCAAAGGCAAGCTGATAAAAAGGATTTGTTTGGCCTTTTTGTTGCTATAGGGGGAAGGGTGCCATTTGTGTGTGGTGCTACAAGACAGATGCTGCAGGTGAAACTACCCCAGAGGGGGCAATCCTACCCGGAGGGGGCAACTCCGGGGACTGAAGCACTTCTTTTTCTTTTTCTCTTCTTTGTGGGATTGTTGTGCTGTGGGACCTGGTCCTTTATGGCATGTAGGAGCGGGCAAGGGTTTATGAAGCAATCAACTTCATCAGCAGCAGTGGCAATCGTATAATACTTCAGGCTTTTGTAGTAGATATTGTGTGTGTGTGTGTGTGAGCTGAAAGTATAGCCAGGAGGGAAGGGGATTTGAAATGTTGGGCTTTTTTTTTTTTTTTTCTTTCCTTGGAAAGAGCCTGTCTGAGTTCCTTTATGCTTTTCAGGCTCAGGGATGAGAGAGAGCGTGCGTATGTGTGAGGGCGTGCGCGCGTCTGTGCCCATACAGTCGCTCAAGTGGGAAAAAACCCCGTTTGCAGTTCACACAGGAGGAATTTCTGATGGAGACAACAGTGCTAAGCAGAAAGGCACATCCTGATCTCTAGCAAGTGAGGGGCACGCTTGCGCACACATGCACACACACATACTCTCCGGGCGCTCTGCATAATACGTGCAAAGCGCTGCCCTTTAATGAACGTAACCTATGGCGGCTGGGATGCAGCCGGCCAGACCTCGCCATTAATAAACTGGGAACATTCTTCTCCTTTTTAGTCCCTTTCAATGCCAGCCCTGCGGTTTGATCTCCCTTGAATGCTGCTCCCCCTCATTTGGGGCTCCAATTCTGAGAAGATTTGGTGCATTGTTTGAGGTCGCAGGATGTCGGATTGATTTCGAAGCTTTTGTATTGACTCCAGGCTCCTGAATGAAGCTGTCATGTGTGTCTGTGGTTGGCTAGCAGGCTGTCCGGCTGCAAGCTGTGCCTTCCTTTGTTGTTTAGGCCTCATTGAGCTGAGGGAAGAGGCTCATTTCAGGGTGATTTACCACCACCCAAACACCAGCTGTCTGTTGTACTGCTGCTTGCCTCCACCTTGGATTCAGTTCTTGTTTCCCTTCATTTCCCCCCTTCTCCTCTCCCACTCTACCACTGTAGGCACTTGGGCACCAGTTCTTCCAAGACGCATGGATTATCCTGACAGAACAGTATAAAAAAACATAAACACTGAATATGTTGCTCTTCCCAACGTCGTTTATGCACCCGTGGGGATTTTTTAGGGTTCACTGTTGCAGTGCTATATGCCTGTTTTCTTCTTGGTGAAAAACTGAACTGTGGCCCTACAATAAAAAATAATGAAAACACCATATTCCTCTTGGCTTGTTACTAAGTAGCCCATAGTGAAAAAAAAGTAATGATTTTATTTAAAAATAACCATTAAGCTCAGTGGCAGGAGAGCAGACTGAATTGCACAGACTGCCTGGTGCAAGATCTCAGGGGAGGTGGCTGCAAGTGTGGTCTCCCATCCTGGAAATCTTGGGATATTTTGATGGATGGAGGAGTCAGAGAAGGACATCTTTGCCTCCCCACACACTTTTCATTCCTGAGCAGGCTCGATCAGTGTGATTATGTGGGTATCATGCTGGAGAGCTATTTTGGTGGCGTAAGACAGGGGAGGAAGAAAAGGGAAGAGGCTGTGAAGCGCTGCTCAGCTCAGCTTCACAAAGCTCTTTCAGGAAAGTACTTCTCCATGAAGAGCCAGGCTGATTCAGCATCTGAAACGCCGATAAAAGCATTAGCAGGGCCATGCTGGAAGGTGTGCTCTTCCCCAGGTTGCTATGGGCCAAGGCTCAGTTATGCTTTATGCGCCTCACATTTTCATCTGTCAGTGGGGGAAATTCTGAGGGTATTGCAAGGCAGGAGAGATGGAGAGAGCACAAACAGCTGAAAGCCAGGCCAGTGAGACTTTCCAGGGGCCAAATGGGGGTGGGTTGTGCCAGCTCTGTAGGGGTGAGGCTACTGCCAGTATTTTCTATGGCCGTTGCTCAAAACCAAGGAAGACTGATGGGAACTGAGCAGGTCAGAGACCAGCTGGACCTGACAGCAGCCGCAAGGTGCATGGCATGGTGTTGCTAAGCTGAACCCACCACTTGAGCTGATCTTTCCGGCCACAGACTTGGGAGAGCAGGAGGAAGTCGGGATGCCCCGGTTAATCCCAGCCAGCTCCTCTGGAGCACAGAGCCTGGCAGCTCCATGGAGGCCCACTGGTGCCATGTGCGTCATGTCTGACTCCTTTAAACGGGGCTGGCAGCTCCGTGCGGGACCGCTCTGGACAACGCAGCAGTGCCGGGGCTCGCTGCAGCCTCCAGGGCTGTCCCGACGGCAGCGATTTGTGTATCCCTCTGCGCCTCCCCTGAGAGCCGCCAGCGTGAAGTGAATTGTGACTGGCCCTCATTTGACTTCTGGGTGACACGGTTTGGTGTTTCTCGACCACAGCCTGTTAAAACTGGCAACTGATCAGCTCCTGTCACTCATGCAGCTGAGATAGTTAAGCCTGTTACTATTATTATTTTACTTCCTTTCCTGCAAACTTTGGTCAACTGCTGGAGCCCGTGGTGCAAGGAGGAGGGTGAGTGCAGCGAGACTCCCTCTAAGAGATGGGACAATGGGACATACGTGCTTTGTCTTAGTGCTCACCGAGGAGCCGTCTTGCTTTTTGCCTTGGGAAGGAGGATGTCTGATGATGGATGGGAGCCAGCAGAAGGCAAAATGAGCTTCTCCATTGGAAATCCTTACACCTACCTGCTTCTAAACCAGAGCGTTGCATCAGGAGCGGGCAGCACAGGATCACCGAGTAGCAGTGTATCTGTGAGCTTTCGAGATCACCGTGCTCCTCCACCATCCTGTTACTAAAAGGCCACGAAACATGGAAACAATGCTTCATAAATTAAGACCAAATGTCTCTAGTACCCAGTGAGATGAGGCTCCTCTCTTTCCAGTGTTCACCCCCTCCCCTGTAAGCATCAGATGCTGCTTGGACAAAGGAGGGAAGGATATATTAGGAGGCAACAACCAGAGCAAGATAGCCCCAGCGAGGTGTTTTAATTTCTTAACAAACTCCTTGGGCACTAGAAACTGTAAAATAACATACAGATAAACAAACAAAAACCCACTGACCCTTAGCACTCTGGAGGGCTCTGTTTCAGATCACTGAATAAAAGCTGAAGTTGCATATGCATGTTTAATGTAACACAAGGCGTGTGCTGTGGAAAAGCGTGCTTTCTTCTAATCTGGTTCCAGACAGAAGCATCCAAACAGAAGCCCCTTTCCTTATCCCCACTGAACTGCTTGGTGTATGCGAGGAAACCCCTGAATGACAAGGCCTCCATCTGCTCCTGAACAGAGTTGCGACTGGCTGCAAATGTTGTCCATATGCTTTTTTTTTTTTTTTGCCTTTCAATTTAGCTGCCTAATGTTAGACACCTATCCCCAAATTAAGCATCTGCTCGTAATAAGCTTTCCTAAAAAGAGGTGGAGGTAGTAGCTAATTCAGGCGATGCGCATTAGGAGAGCTGCATCTGCAGGTGGAAAAGGAGATGGGATTATTCATCCAGTGCATTGCTTTCATCTGCTTTTTCAGCAAATGGAAGAGCCCCTGCATTCTTGTACTCTCAGGGAAAACGAAAAACCTTTCATGTTTAGGGTTCATATTCTGCCCCTGCTCTTGATTTTACAGGTGGTTATGGGCAACTTCTTGCAATTTCTCTCTGTTAAATAAAGCTGGTGATACTTCCAGAAAGACAGGAGAACATGACCGTGGTTTGCCATGAGCTCAGGTTGCATGACAGTATGTCCTGGAAGCCAGAGAAAGGTCTAAATATAGGAAGTTTTCCTTAGTTTCTGGTGTAAAAAGGGCTGGGTATTTTTTCCAACATAATGATTTTGCAGTGGATACTGGGAGAAGTTGACCATCAGCAAGTCATGTATGGATCCAGTTTCCTAAACACAGGTGTATGTTGCTGCTGTAGGCACCCTAAGGTATCCTGTCTGTCCATCAGCTGCCTTTTAGGAAATGTTTGGGTTTGCCTTAAGGTCTTTTGTATCTCTAACTTGTTTCATATACTGTTGAGTGTCTAGAAAGTCTCCTTTGGTTAGATGGACAAGTGTCTGCCTGTGCCTCACTTTCCTGTCTCATGATAATTTAATACAATTGCTTTAAGGTTTTAATGACTCCTTTCTGGGGAATGGTTTTCAAGTTTAGGAGATTGCAGACTAATTTTTGAAGAACTGTAGTAATGGGGTAAGAGTAAAACAGCTTTGATAGATGGGAGTCACAGGCAGAGGATGCCCGTTGGAAGTAGTCCCCGTGAAAACCTCGAAGTTTGACAGGTTGCAAACACTGGGCATTTTGGTTAGGATCAGCTGTAGGTACAACCTTTTCACTATCTTTTTTTTTTTTTCTTTTCCCCCCAGCATCTCTTTTGGAAAGAGGAGAAAAGATAATTTTTGCACATTATCTGACCTTGCTGGGACTTGTGAGATGCTAGGGTCACCAAGTAAGAGATCTCACCACACCTGGCAGGTTGCAGGCTCTCCTGAGGTGACCAGAAGTTTATCTGCCTCTTTGTAATTCCTGCCACCGAGGGTCATCTCTCTGCTGTGCCCTGACATTGAGCAATGGCTGCAATTCCTTTTAATCGTGCACTTTCCCTTCCTCATCATTTAGGGCAGAGCACTTCCACTTGGCTAAACTCATTAACTGCTTTAATGTTGAGGTCTCCTTTTCCATATAAATTCATCCAGCTGAAATCTCGTGACTCTTCATGGCTACAAACGAGCAGATTCTCTCTTTGTTGTCCAGCAGATGCTGAGAATGTTTATTTTTCAGCTGTGCCCAGCAAAAGTCTGAAAAAAAGGCAATGTCTTTGTGAGTATGTCTATGTGAAATAAAGTAGTTGAAATGGGTTTGTGGGGACTCAACTGGCTGTGTTACTGCTGAGCTCAAGAAGCATTTAGACCAAACCTGGAATCCCAGCACCTTTCTGCCACGGTGATTTATCAAGATGTCTAGTCTGATAAGCTCCCAGAACACTTTGATGAAGAGCTAAAGTGGCTCAAATAATCCTCAGAAAATAACTATGGTAATCTGAGGGACCTTGCTGATCAGATCACGCTTATTCAGTCTGATGGGTTGTCAACGAAAAGAAGGTGTTTGAGCTCAGCTCATTTCCCAGACTGTTGGTTATAGGCAAGAGGATGATGAGGTGACCCTGTTCCTTTGTAAATCTCTGTTGGTCCAGCATGTTATTGACGTCGCACTGTCTGCACGAGCAGTGTGGGGTGAGGGTGGGCTGTTGAATTCCTAACAAGGACGTGCCTGTGGTTATATGGACCAGTTGTCCTAATGAGGGCAAGTCACCTGTAAACTTCATTTCACCAAATAAACTAGAAGCACGTAAGTACTAACTTGGTAAGGGTGAACAGAAATACTGGTGTATGAACTTTGCTGCAAGTCAGTCCTGTTTGATAACTGTACTCTGAGCATGATCCTGTTCATCTATGTCTGTGAAAACATTGGGTTAAAATAATCTGTTCCTTTTCAGGTTGGTTTGCCCGCTGGTTTTCTGTACACCTCGCTTTCCTTCTGTCTATGTGACATCCCTGATGCTGTGATATTGGCCCTTGGGGAATTCTCCTTGGCAGCTTGGGAGCTACCGCTCTGTGGAAGGGCAAATCACAGCAATGCAGGATGAACCCACAGGCTCCCCTAATGCCTTTGCTTCCCCTGCTTCTGGTCATAAATACAAGCCTCTTGGACTTCAGTGGTTTAGATTGTGCTGATGTTTGTCTTGTCTTATCTTTTATAGGGAAAAGTCATTGGAGATGCAAAACTGCTCATGACTTGTGGTTGCAGAAAAGGGAAAAATGCTCAAGTGAAAGACTCAGATCAGGTCAGTCAATACATACCTTAACTGGTGGGAATAAAATAATGTGTTAACATCTGGTTGATTTGAACTGTGCTTTTGTATATCTGGGTTCCTGGACACAAACAATCCTTGATATGACTGACAGTGATACAACATTAATGTTTTTGTATTTGTTATTTCTAGGAAAAAAACCCAAGCAAGATCAAGGTTCATTGCGCTAGGAGCTGTTAATGCCCTAGCCTGACTTATTCCCATCTGGTTTGTTTATTAATGAATTCTGTTTCTTTATAAAAATCCACTCCAGGCAATGCCTTTCTTAAAGAATATTGCACTTCCTTGATGGCTAAATGCATGCAACCTTTGGTCTCATACTGTAGCTGCCTGGATGGATGGATAGTAGAGAAACGTGACATTCGTGGCAGGCTTTTGTTCTGAAGGGACACGAGCACAAGAACATTCTTTGTTGAGGTTCCTCATGACAGACATGTAAAAACTTGTCCACAACCTGACGGCCAGGTTTAAATAGTCATTACGTGGAATGAATGGCCCCTTATTCTAAATCTGGTCAAACTGACATCAGTGGGACCACTTGTAGGGTTTGGTAATGGCAAGAGAGGTGGATTGCGCTCTGAACGACAGCCAGCTGGTGGTCTCTTCCTACCTCCTACCATTTTGCATTTATTTAGACCAGCCAAGTTTGTCCCTATCAAAATTTTCAGTTATTATGGCCTTCTGGCTTTGTAACTAAAGAGAAGTTTGAATCCAGAGATCATTCTTTCCAAAGATGAATTTGATTTGAGCAGAAACATTTTATAAATTATGGGTCATCCAGTATTAAATGTGGTAGAGTGAAGCAGTTCATCTCAAATACTCAATCAGTTTGCTCTGTAATGTAGCTTGTGATCAGCCTGCAACCAAGTGTAGACCTGAAGCAGATTCAGACAGTGTCCACAAAACAGCAAAACACAAGGAACTCCCAATATTTTACTGACAGGAAAAGAGATGAATCCTCAGGAGGAAAAATATTTTCATTTCCAACATGCATGTTCATCAGCCCTAATTAATAACACTATCTCTGAGTTTTGTTTTGTTAATGTCTGAGAAGATCTGAGAACAGATCTATCTATCGTGTGGTGGGTTCTGTTGTGAGGAACATTGGTCATGTTTATAAATGTGTTGTAGGATTGAGTCTTTCATTGATTTTTTTTTCTTTAATTAGTATTTTCAAAATAACAAATTCATTGTCATGAGCTATACTATCAGTTCACCATCAAGACAAGGATTCATATTACTTTTCTTCAAAGAATAGCTTCCCATTCTCTCAAATACAAGTTTAATTTTCTCATGTTGAGGTTTTAACACGTCAGGAGAAAATTAAATTAGAAATGAAACACTTTTACAGATTTTAGTCTTTTGTATTTTGATGTACTCTGATTGAATCACTCTTGATTTACAACAAGACTAGAGCAGTGTCAGACCACTTGTAGTAGAGATTAAAAAATGAAATGGGAACATCTTGATTGCAGAAGAGTTTTACAAAACACTATCTCTAACAAACCCTGAGTGTTGGACCTAAAACTCATTGACGACAATGCTTTAATTATAGAGTAGACAGTAGTTTTTGGAGGGGAAGAAGATCCCGTTCTCTTTTATGTTTTCTGGGACAGTGATGACTTCTTATTTGCATCTGGTTACTTTCTGAAATCTGATTTTTCATGTATTTTTCATAGTGGTGTGTTGACTATCTCAGTAACTCTTTTGTGCTGTAACAGCATAAACTATTGGGCAAGTGCTTGCTCCAGAGGCTGTAAAGTGCATTCATCATGCCCCTGGCCAGGGTCCTGTCAGTATTTCAGGGGACAGGAGGTGGATGGGGAGGAAACTAGTACAGGAGGGTGGGTGGCAGTGTGGAACTTTTGTCTGTGAATGCAGGACTTCAGCTCAGCTTATAAATTATCCCCTGGGCCTTGTAGATAAACACAGACTTCTATGGTGACATCGGCTGGGAAAGGCAAACACTTGCTGACGATTGTAGGCTAATCCTTCAGGACACTAATTGCCAGAAAACCAAGGAAGCATTATTTTAGAAACAGCTTGTTTCGCTTTATGAAGGGGAAAAACACTGCACTGGATTTAGTTTTGTTTGCAGAACTTTACCCCCTCCTCCCTTGCCTTGTCTCAAATTTTAAAGATTTACCTTCATTATTGTTGGAGGCTTTTTCTTTCCTTTTTTTTTTTTTTTTTTTTTTTTGGGGGGGACTTGTTTTCCTGTGATGCCTCTTTAAAGTTGTGTGAAAATGCAACTTATTTTTAATTTTCATGAATGTATGCAGAAATAGATATGTGGCTTTTTGTACCATTAACTATTTAGAGGTTTGGGACTAACCAGCTAGTTTTTGGCTGAATTTTTGTGAAATGTGATACTTTGAAAATTTTTTTTTTTTTTAATTCTTTCAAGTGAATTTGGAAACTTGCATAAAGTTGTAGACACACTGCCCCACCAGTGAAAATTCCCTGATGAACCAAGTCAGGACCCCATTGCTGAGGATTTAATTTACTGGGATTTCTCCAGTATGCCTGTAGAAGAGAAGGCACCTTAATCTCCTTGACCTGAGATCTGCTTCCCTGGGTCTGGCATCCAAAGGCACTTATCTGCATGGTATTTTCCATGGTGCAAGTCACCAGTACATAAATCCTGTCTCCATCACTGTCAGGGGCAGAAGTAAAAACGAGCTCCCATGGGGATGGGATTTCACAACAGTCACAAGGAACCCAACCTTCATGTTGGATTTGCAGGAGAGGGACTGGTGGTCTATGCTGTGGGGCCTCCCAGTCCTAATCAAGATGAGGTCTTCCACCTATTGCTAAGCATTGCAATATAAATCCCATAAAAACCTCAAAGGGTGAGTTTGGCAGCTGAGTGCCCTGAATAATTAGAGTCCATCCTTCACGGATGGTCTTGATAAAGCTTGGGGTCGGTGAATCAGGATGACTGAGAGGAATCCCCAAATAAGGCCACCTCTTGGCACCAAAACCCCCGTGTCCTTGACTGCCCAGTGGCAGCATTGCCAGTTGTTTGTGTGCTTTGTGGGAGTGAAATTCATCTGTGCTCCAAAACCCAGAACCAAGTCTCTGCACCACAAACATCCTACTGTAATTGTAAGGTTCATACATGTTCTTCAGAGTGGTTATTAGTTTCCCAGTAATTTATGCCTCCCCATAAATTATTATACTGTTTCTTATTATTTGAGGAGCGTTGTTGCATAAGAATGTCAATCCTGGAATTGGATTTCCTTGTGCTAAGTAGTATATTAACATAAAGCAAGAAAGATGGTTCCTGGGGAGTGATTTCATTTGCGTACTTTCTGAGGAAAGCAAAATGTCATTAAAAACCAGGGAAAAGTGTGTGGGTGGACAAATAATGTGCATATTAGAGGTATGCATAAAGTTGAGAACCAGAAGTAGCAGAGCACTCCACATCTCTGCACATGCAGCTCTGACTTCTCAGGGTTTAGTTCTATTTGTTTTCCGTTGCTTCTCCCAAAACGTAGGCAACTCATCAATGTTTAATTGCTCTTACCCTTTATTTTTTTTTCTTTTTTCTCTTTGCTTAACTTTTATGGTGGCTCATGTGAGCTCAAGTTTTGCTGAGAAGTCAGATCCTCCTGTACTTCCATGTGTTTGTTTTTGGTTTTAATATGACAAATGTATGCCTCCTCTGGAAATGGTATCCATGCTGCAGAGTAATTATTTAGTGAATGGTGGATCCAGCTCATGCTGGCAAGGATCAGATTAATCATTATTAATCATGACCCCTCCGACAGTAACCTCATCCGTTGCCTAAGTGCTGCTCTTTATTAAGAAGTAATAGCTATTAGGGGATGGCTGGGCCACTGCTCTCATTGCACAGGGCTCAGGACTTCTGGCAGGAGGCAGAGGAACTTGGTGCAAAACTAAAAATAGACACACATGGTCCACGTTCCAGAAATGAAATAGGCAGCTTCCCCTGTGGGCTCCTTCGGCCTCATCTGAATGTCCTCCTTTCCCCTGAAGTCTCCTGAGAGTTTGCCTCTTTCCAAAGGTTGAATTCAGTGTTGGGGGTGAAATAATTTCTGTGATGCTCTTTTATTTTTCTGCTAGATTTTCTTTAATAAACTTAGGTAGCTCCCAGTATAACCTAATGCACATGCAGTCCTTGCAAGGATAAGATTTTAAGGTCTATTCTAGTGGTTGTAGCAGGTTTCAACAGCTGACGAGACTGCAGATGAGATTAGATCTCTGAGACTCCAGTTGTAGCAAGCAGAACCCAAACCAACCACCTGTTTCGAAGATTCCTTGAAAAGACACTGTGCTGTTGAGGTGAGGTGTGCAGCACTGTTCACCTCATACACAAAGTTGTGAGGAGCCCAGCTTCTCTCTCCAGGTCACTGGAATGGGTATTGCATGCCTGTATATATAGATAGAGAGGGGGTGTTTATATATATATTTTTATATATATATATATATATAAATATCTCTTTACCCCTTGCATCACCAGAGATCTACTGAGAGTAGACAGTAGTTTAATTCATAATTATTCTGGTTTTCCTAGCAGTACAGGTTCTTTTTAAGGAGGTGAGTCAGTGCTATCAATGGATGTCATCATTATTTCAGTAAAAACATAATGACTTAAGCATTGGATCGAAACGAATCCCCCCAGTCCCCCCACCTCACAAAATCAAACTTAATTACTTTTTAAAACATTTTCATTGACTGTATGGAAATCCAGGACAAAACCCTTCAGAAGAGAGCAAAGGAAAGAAAAACGTCTTTTTTCTCCGTCTAGCTCTTCGATACCTGGAGGGTAGCAGTAGAAACTTGGAACAAACCTGCCACATTCTTTTGATCTCTGCCAAAGTTGTTGTGGGAGTAATGTTGTTTAATGGTTGAAGGAATTTATTGAAGAATAAAAGTACTAGCAAAGACAAAGGGACCAATACAAATTATCTGGTAAACCACTGTCAAATTTTACATGCTCAGGGCTACTGGTAATTTCCCGTCTTAAAAAAAAAAACAACAAACAAACAAAAACACACAAAAATAAAAAACACAAAAAAACAAACCAACAAACAAAAAAACAAAAAATAGGGGGTGGGAGTTTGGAGGGGAGGGAAGGAGGGTAAAAAGGATATAAATAAACCCACCTCTTTAAATAGCTAACTGGCCTGGCCTGAACTATGTTGGAGCTAAGTTCCTTTGGCAGCCAACGCTGTAATATCTGTTGAGGATGTAGCAGAGGGCTGAGACCAGGTTTCAGAGAATCTGCCTTAGCTTTGCTGGCACTTGTCAGCAAGAAATGCACCGAAGCACAAAATGAGGGAGTGCAAAGGCTCCCACACTCCATCTGAGCGAGTCTGGTTCACACCCCCACAGTTAATGTTTCTCTCCACTAAAAGAGATAAGAGTAATAAAAATAAATTAAAGCATCGGCTAACTTGGAAATACATGGGTGGAAGAAAGGAGGAGGAGAAAATTGGGGGATTGAAGGTATGCTGTGCACCGTCTCCTGCTCTGAGTTTACGGCAGAGTTTGAATCTGTGCTTGAAAAATCACTGGATTCTGAACAGGTTATAAGAAGCTAAAGCAAGAATTAAAATACAAAGAGAGAGAGAGTGTTAAATGCCTGAGGTGTCTGGGCAGTAAAGTACCCTCAAAAATATTATGTTCTTTGAGTAAAGCAGGATGTGTGATCATACAAGGAACAAGGGACTACAGGAATCTCTCCTACATCATCCAGTCCGTTGAGATCTCAGGGATGTGTTACATATAGCACCACTGATAAACTTATCTCTTTTGGCACTGATACCTATCAAAAGCAAACCTTTTTGAAAAATACTCTGCCATTAGCTTCATCCCACCGATTAATCTTTTACTTTCCAAAATACCTACTCATATAATACTTCTACACCTTATCCCTGCTGCCATATCAGAGTGTTTTCCCCCACCCTGATACGAGTGCTGGTCTCAGCAAGGTGGACACCTTTGGTTTTCCATTCACCCACTATAATTTCTTGCTGATGGTGGTGCTGTAAGGGGAAGACAGTTCCATTTCGTGAACCAAAATGCTGCAGAAAGCTGAATCTCAGAAAACTTTAAAAAAATATTTGGAAATATCTTTGTCTCAATGGGGTCTGACTGGAGATAAGAGATATTCGAACGAGAGACTCACCATCTGCATTTTCTCTGGACCTCCCAATTTTATACAGCAGTTGCACTTTGGTAATTGCTGAATCTAGTGCTAAGCATCTTGTTCCTAGTGGCTGGGAAAACTTTTTGGCTTCATTCATCTGTTGTGTGGAGTTGAAGCGGTTGTGAAATGGAAGTTGGGTGGGTAAGTCCCCATTCTTTGGACTGATGTTATGAAAGAAACTTCCTAATGTAAGCATCCGAACAAAAGAGATTGAGGTTATGGGTGTCCTTTGCAAATTCAGCTGTAATAGGCTTGTGTTGCAGTGGCTTACACCTCCCTTCACACAATGCCATTGTTAAACTGACATTTCTAATGATGTTTTATAATCACTTATTTCCTTTTCTCACTCATTTTATGAATAGTCTTGTACTCACTTCAAGAGTTTCCCACCTTGTGGTCTCCTCGTACAGTTCATATTAATTTCAAAATGGGTTGGGCTTCCTGTAAAGCATAGCACAGTGTAGACTGAAGTTCAATAGAGTCTTTCCTTTCTACAGGAAGGGGGGGGGGGGC
>NW_020799142.1:31700728-31707586 GCF_003259725.1 Athene cunicularia
TGGGGAGGAGTGGCTGGAGAGCTGCCAGTCAGAGAGGGACTGGGGGTGATTGACAGCCGGCTGAACAGGAGCCAGCAGTGTGCCCAGGGGCCAAGGAGGCCAATGGCATCCTGGCTTGTGTCAGCACTGGCGTGGCCAGCAGGGACAGGGAAGGGATCTGAGCCCTGGGCTCGGCACTGGGGAGGCCGCCCCTCGCTGAGGGGGTTCAGTGTTGGGCCTCTCACCCCCAAAAGGCCATTGAATGACTCGAGCGTGGCCAGAGAAGGGCAACGGAGCTGGGGCAGGGTCTGGAGCACAGGTCTGCTGGGGAGCGGCTGGGGGAACTGGGGGGGTTCAGTCTGGAGAAGAGGAGGCTGAGGGGAGACCTCCTGGCCCTCGGCAACTCCCTGCCAGGAGGGGGCAGAGAGGGGGGATGAGTCTCTGGAGCCAAGGCCCCAGCGCCAGGCCCCGAGGGAATGGCCTCAAGTTGCACCAGGGAAAGTTCAGACTAAATATTAGGAAGCATTTCTTTCCAGAAGAGGCTGTTGGGTGTTGGGATGGGCTGCCCAGGGAGGTGGTGGAGTCCCCATCCCTGGCGGTGTTCAAGAGTCGGGTCGATTTGGAGCTCAAGGATATGCTGTAGGTGGGAACTGTGCTAGGAGAACGGTTGGACTAGATGATCTCTAGGGTCCTTTCCAACCTAGATGATTCTGTGTGATTCTGTGTGTGATTCTGTGAAGTATTCAGTTGAATTTTCCAGCAGCTCAGTCAATGACCCTTCCTGATTTTCTCATGGGAGCCTGTTCTGCCGTTGGGTTGACCACACTGATAGGAACATTTTTGTGTTACTCGATCTAAACAGTCTTTTGTTCCTTATATCCTTTTACTCTTTGTATATCTGACATTGTGAGCTTCTTGTTCGTGCATACGAGTCTGGTTTGGTGAGAGACAGTAGCAGCCAAAGATACCTGTGTACCTTGGGTTTAAAGTTTCCTTTTGTAGGTCAAAAATCAGTTTTTAAAACATTACCTCCTGGAAACCTCTCAGAAAGCTTTGTCAAATAAAACTTCTTTGTAGAAGAAAAAAAGTCCCTTGTGCAGGGGAGAAATCATTCAAGTTATAGTTTGAAAGTCTTTATAGCAGGTGGAAGAAGTGGTTCAGTGTCTGTGGAGTCAGCTCACCATTCAGAGATGCTGATTCAGCCCCTCAATCCGCCACAGGTTTCCTACACAACCAGACGTATGATTTAATTCCCCCAGGACCTCAGCTCCCTTTATAAAGCAGTGAAAGCAGCATGGATATCCTTCATGTTAAGGACTGGGGAGTACTTGGATATTAGCGTGGTGTAGGCCTTGCCCGAGGTAGTTTAACACTGGCTTTAAATATAGCATGGCTCCTACCGGCATCCCGACAGAGGGTTGTGTTATTCTTTTTTTTTTTTTTTTTTTTTTTTTTTTTTTTTTTTTTTTTTTTTTTTTATGTTGTATCTTAAAAAGAAACAGACAAAAATCTGATCTAAAGTAGGAGAAAAATAAAAGAAAAAAGCCATATGATTCACTGCAGGACTAAATCCCCTCTACAACTGGTTCGAGCCTGGAGAATATATTCACAGCTGGGTTATAAACCCTCAAAACCAGACAACATAACCTTAACTAACACAACATTACTAAGGCACTGCTGTAATGGGATCATTCTGCTATGGCTCATGGGCACGTTTTAAGTGTCATCAATTCAGTCTACAACTGGAGGCTGTTCAAGTGCAAAACCATTTTAGCAACTGCATCTTATGTGCAGGAATGATTGAATATTAATGGCTTTTCTTTTGTTGAGAAAAAATGCAGAGAAGAAAATGAAAAGCCACAGGAAACCTCACTGTGCTTCCTCAGGTAGTGAAATTTGTTTTGGGAGGGCAGCAGGATCAGTCTAGCAGCTGAATATGGGTGTAGGCGGCTGGGAAATAGTCGCTCATTCTCCAACGCTGATCTGTTCTACAAACTCAGCCAAGTTATTTCACCTTAGTTTTCCTTCTTAGTCTTATCTCTTCAAGGATGTGAGTTATTTGGCAGAGTTGTTATTTCACTCCATTGTTGGAACAGGTTAGACTCCACCTGCACAACATTGAGCCTAAGCAAGTAGGGAAAAGCTATGAGGGATAAGACCCTGTGTTTTGTCTCAACAGAGGTGCTCACCATGACTATTTTGGTAGTTGATGTCAAGCCCTTTAAAAAGAGCTCAAAATGCTTTGCAACTGAGTGGGAAATGTGATTACCTTACCCTGGGGTCAGAAAAGATGATAAAATTAGATTTCCTAACCCCATGTCCTTCTCAATACACCTTGGTCTTTCACCTTGTGAGGTTGTAGGCATGGGATTATAAGGTGGTGCAAATTTTCCGTTTGGGTATGGATACTTGCGTTGTGTTTATGTGTTATGGGACAAGACTTAGGTAAGTGTCCTGAGGCAGCCTGGGTATCTGTGTAAATAGGGTGGCAAGGACATGTTAGCCACTTTCCACAGACTCTGCATTTCCTGGTGCTGCAAGGTTGGAGCTCTTGTAGGCTTTTTGCAGGGCACTCAAATTTAGATGACTGTCTGACTGATGTGTTCTTGAGGCATCTATACTTCCCTCCACTAACCTTGTCAGGAGCAGAGGCTCTGAGTTGAACCACAGCTATCTTCACAAGGAAGCCAATTGAAATCTTTCTCTCAACAACCTCCCTAGAGGTCAGTGGTTGTACTTATAAAACAAGGGAATGATTCTTGATGAATAGCAGCCTGCAAAGCTTTTATATTCTCTTTTTATCATTATCAAATCATGCTGAAGAGGCTGCAAGGCGAAGAAACTCTCAAGCTTCATTTTTGAGAAGCTGCTAAGATGAACGCAGGGTATTTCGAAATCAATACTGAAGCTTGTATTCCAATGAGCAAATGGGAGAGTCATTATAAGCTGCTTTACTTCTCATCTCTAATTCCCCATATTCATAACTTAAGCCCTGTCATTTGGATTTATCCTCTGTGGGCTGCAGTGACACCAGGAAAAGTGCTTCTTTTTAATTCCATGGAAAAAAAAAACAAAAAACAACCAACCCAAACCAAAAAAACAAACGCTGCAGGGTAGAATCATATCCCCACAGAAGTTTAGGGCTTAAACGTTTCATGTTGGGCACATGACAGATTTTGCTGTCTTCTCCCCCTCCTATTTGTCCCCCTCCTCCCTCCTCTGCTGTTATACATCAATCATCCTCTTTCCTAGAGGTTAGGATACAAACAGTGTAATCCCAGAGAGAGAAGATACTGATACAGCCAATCCTGCACATGGCTCTTGTTCTGTCCTTGGAGATGCCATTGCTAAATCTATTGATAGGCTTTTACTGACGGGAGTGTTTCAGCTAGACTGGAGAAAGCCATAGGGTTGGTAGTCTAAGAACCCAGCTTTGCCATCACTGGGTGATCTGCTCTATCTCCATCCACTTCTATTTTAAGTGGTTTTCTAAACTTCTCTTTATTACTTCTTGGTTAGTCTTATCTTGGCACTTAGAGCATCATAAATACAGTTTCCTCCCTGGCAATGTTTTTAATTATGACCTGGAAATGAACCTTAGTCTTGAGTCAGCCAACCC
This sequence comes from Athene cunicularia, assembly GCF_003259725.1. Lineage (NCBI taxonomy): Eukaryota > Metazoa > Chordata > Aves > Strigiformes > Strigidae > Athene > Athene cunicularia. The sequence goes on from NW_020799142.1 coordinate 31,704,327, forward strand.
AACGCAACTATTCATAACACATAAAGGATTGGTGTTGAATTAACTAATGACTTTAAAATAAGAAAGACTTCCTGTATAGGCCATTTTGGGGAGAAAATACCACAGCCCCAAATGCTCTTCTGTTAAGCAGCCTTCAGAAGAGATTTTTGGGTTTGTTGGGATTTTTTTCTGGTTTGGAAGCCATGAATGTGTTTAGAGGAGGTGGTATTACTCACCTCCAGAAAAATCCCACAACAGTATATTCAGGAGAAGCTGATGAACAACAGTTGACTTCTGGCAAGTCCAGGCAGTGACAGCTTGTTCCAGCAGCACCATCTCCTTGCTCCTGTGTTTATACTGAACTAGACTTGAGATCACATGATATTCTGCTGGCAAGTTTGGGAATGAACTTTGGTGGGAACCCAGTACTTTCTGTCATCTGCTAAGCCCTTATTAAACCCCACTATTACTTTTTCTAACTCCCCTCTGGACTTTGAATTACACTGCAGCGAACATAACACACGTGAGTAAGAGCTTAAGGTCTTGCTCACTTGGGTGGTCCCATTAAAAAGACCAGGTTTGCTGTCTTGGCTACAGAGCCATTCCAAACATTGCTGCTATTTTTCTTCCCCCAGCATTTCTCACCTGCTTTTTTTTTTTTTTTAATTATTTTTTTTCCATGCACAATCTATTAATATGTGTTTTAACCAGTTAACTTTGGAACCAAAATGTTAACTGCATAGGAGGCAGGTTTTCTGAAGGTTCATAAAATATGTATTGGAGCTGGGAATATAAAATGCTCCCATTTTGCAGCAGACAAAATGTATAAAGTGCTGAGTGAAAATTGAGAGGGACCCAACTTAAACCTTTGAAAATCACTGCCAGTTCCAGTGTGCTGTATTTATGTTGACTTGGAAGGCTCAATCCAGTCCAGATGAGGTCATTTGGTTGGGAGAACACATGTCCACGCAGAGCTGGGAGGGAGGGAAGCCTGCAGGATGCTTCAGTTCCGAGGTGTTGAGCTGCCAGGGAGCGGTGGTGGGAGCCGGGCGGGCAGCCTGTCTATGTGTTGATCCTGGCATCAGAGCATAACGCTGGGCTGGAGGTGTTGTAATGTTTAAGTTGATTTCTTTAAGGCAGGCGGGACAGTGTAGCTTTTGTATCCTCAGCTGTTTGCTGGGTATAGTAAGTGGAGGCAAAGCTTGACGTGCTCTAGGAATCCGGGGATGGGGGAATATGTTTACGTAGGGGTGTCTGTAGTTACTAGTTCATATGGCTTCAGACAGCACAGAGCCCGTTATTTTGTTTGCACAGCTCTATCTTTTAGCTTGTCGTCTTTAACCCTTGCCCTCTCAGCACCTGATACCTGCTCAGCACCATTTTACTTTCTCCTCCCACTGCTCCTGCATATTCCTTTACTCTTCTCATCAGCAAGATTAATAGCTCAGCCATTTGTCTCTATGAAATTTCACTTTACTCTCCTGGAGCTCCATCTCCGTTGCTCTCTGCTCCATCCCAGCAGGTGGGAAAGGCTCCTGTGCCCTTCCCAAGAAGCCCCGTCCTCCCTGCTTCCCCCTCCCCACCTCCCTGCCAGCAGCCTGTTTGCCAACACTTTGCACGAGGAAGCTGCCTCTATAAAAATAAACCATGCTGAAATCTGAGAGACAGAAACCACGCCAACCTCACACTTCATTATTGGTAATAGCAACCTATTTGATTTCCATTTGCAAACAGTAGCCTGCACATGTTCCTCACCATGTAGCCCATCTCCCTGCGCGTTTTCGGTGCAAATTCTGGTTCCCTGTGCTTGGTGCTTAGTCTGTTTGTGGTTTTCTTGCTCTGAGTCACAGACACCCCAGCTTCTCAGTTAAAGTGTGGAAAAAGCCTGTTAAGTCACTGGCTTGACTGACTGGTTAATCACCACCAACACAAGGTTGCCATCTGCAATGGGCTCGAGCCTCTTCTCCCACCTCTTCTAACTTTATAAGATTTTGCTCCTCTCAGATGGCTTTTATTGCTGACTTACACCAGAGAAAGCCAGCAAACTGGTATTTCATTTTCTTATTCCCAATGTACACTGCCACACAGGCATCGCTTGGGGTCAGCTGGCCATGCAGACACTGCACTCCACCTCCAGCACAGCCTGGCTGTTATGGCATATGCCTGGGCTGAGGATTTGGGATGAAACTTGATTTTTCAGAGAAGAGGAGAGAAGAGAAGAGAAGAGAAGAGAAGAGAAGAGAAGAGAAGAGAAGAGAAGAGAAGAGAAGAGAAGAGAAGAGAAGAGAAGAGAAGAGAAGAGAAGAGAAGAGAAGAGAAGAGAAGAGAAGAGAAGAGAAGAGAAGAGAAGAGAAGAGAAGAGAAGAGAAGAGAAGAGAAGAGAAGAGAAGAGAAGAGAAGAGAAGAGAAGAGAAGAGAAGAGAAGAGAAGAGAAGAGAAGAGAAGAGAAGAGAAGAGAAGAGAAGAGAAGAGAAGAGAAGAGAAGAGAAGAGAAGAGAAGAGAAGAGAAGAGAAGAGAAGAGAAGAGAAGAGAAGAGAAGAGAAGAGAAGAGAAGAGAAGAGAAGAGAAGAGAAGAGAAGAGAAGAGAAGAGAAGAGAAGAGAAGAGAAGAGAAGAGAAGAGAAGAGAAGAGAAGAGAAGAGAAGAGAAGAGAAGAGAAGAGAAGAGAAGAGAAGAGAAGAGAAGAGAAGAGAAGAGAAGAGAAGAGAAGAGAAGAGAAGAGAAGAGAAGAGAAGAGAAGAGAAGAGAAGAGAAGAGAAGAGAAGAGAAGAGAAGAGAAGAGAAGAGAAGAGAAGAGAAGAGAAGAGAAGAGAAGAGAAGAGAAGAGAAGAGAAGAGAAGAGAAGAGAAGAGAAGAGAAGAGAAGAGAAGAGAAGAGAAGAGAAGAGAAGAGAAGAGAAGAGAAGAGAAGAGAAGAGAAGAGAAGAGAAGAGAAGAGAAGAGAAGAGAAGAGAAGAGAAGAGAAGAGAAGAGAAGAGAAGAGAAGAGAAGAGAAGAGAAGAGAAGAGAAGAGAAGAGAAGAGAAGAGAAGAGAAGAGAAGAGAAGAGAAGAGAAGAGAAGAGAAGAGAAGAGAAGAGAAGAGAAGAGAAGAGAAGAGAAGAGAAGAGAAGAGAAGAGAAGAGAAGAGAAGAGAAGAGAAGAGAAGAGAAGAGAAGAGAAGAGAAGAGAAGAGAAGAGAAGAGAAGAGAAGAGAAGAGAAGAGAAGAGAAGAGAAGAGAAGAGAAGAGAAGAGAAGAGAAGAGAAGAGAAGAGAAGAGAAGAGAAGAGAAGAGAAGAGAAGA
>NW_020799142.1:31707636-31729977 GCF_003259725.1 Athene cunicularia
GGAAGGGAAGGGAAGGGAAGGGAAGAAAGGAAAGGAAAGGAAAGGAAAGGAAAGGAAAGGAAAGGAAAGGAAAGGAAAGGAAAGGAAAGGAAAGGAAAGGGAAGGGAAGGGAAGGGAAGGGAAGGGAAGGGAAGGAAAAATAAAAGAGGAGAAAAATTATGAAGGTAGAGAAGTAAGATAAAGCAAGCTTCATATCAGGAGAGTGAACATTGCTGCCCTCAAAGCCCACATGAGCTGCGGGTGCATGTCTCCATCACACAGAGGGATGGGTCTCTCAACTGGGTCCTACAAGAGGAGGCAGCAATGAGGGGCCCCCAGGAGAGCTGGAGGAGGGTGGACGCACCCAGGGCCTGAGGAGGAGCTGCCTGTATTGACTTTCACTCGATTTACTGGAGCAATTGAGTTTGTCAGTGAAATGCGAGACCGGCTCAATCAGCTGTCACACTGAGACACTCCTGTCACTACTGTCAATAGCGTCGAGTTTCTGATCCTTTCTCAGATTAGCTCTGTGCCAGAACATCAAATGAAAAGCTGTTTGGGGCACGGGGAGGGGAGAAACTCTAAGCAGTTACCTAGGAATCGGTTTACAGACTTCAAAGCACTGTCAGGTTTATTCTGATGGCCTATAGCAACGTGCGGGGAGCAGTAATGCATTTGGAGTGTAATGTAGCCTCTCCTCTTCAGCCTCGCGTTCGCTCACGGACCGTGAGGCAGGGATGGGAGAAGAATAGAGGCATCTCTGCTGGTGAACCCAAATGGCATGCAAATGGCCTGCCTCTCCTGGAAGAGAGGCTCTTCAGCTTGATGGAATAAGTTGCTTTTCTTATCTTACCTTTCATCCTGAAGGACTCTTCTACATTTCTCTCAGCACTGAAATGAAGCCTTTCTCTCATAGAGCTGGGTCATGAAAAGGCATCACCCCCAACAATAGGACAGGAGTGAAAAGAAGGGGGACAGGTTTGTCATGCAGAAATGATGAAGGGAGAGTGAGGGGGGTCCAGCCAGCCCATCTGAACAGATTTTGGCGGTGCTGAGCGTCAAATGTGCTTTTTTTTTTTTTTTTTTTTTTTTTTTTTGTGTGTGTATAACAAGGCAAGAGCTTTGTAGCCCATTAAGTTCTTCCAAGACCTTTTCCTTTAAGTATAACTGGTTGGATCTGGGAAAGCCTTTATCGAGAATGTTTCTGTCATTAGGAATGCCAATATGAATGTCTCTATTTATGGGAAGAATAACCCATCGGGAGACTTTTTTTAAAAAACTTCAAGGATTCGAGAAATGTCTTTTCTCTGTTCCAACTGAAACAGCTTATGGCAAGGTGAACTCACCCATTTACACAGAAGCCAAGAGGGTAATGTTAATCCTATTAGAAAAATAATCTACCACCAAAAAATAATAATAATAGGGGTGGAAAAGGAATCCTTTTAAGACAAATTCACAGAGTAATTCCTGTGAATTTACTCTTTTCTTCTCAGGGTTGAGATGTTAAACATTTTGCTATCAATACATGCATTATAAAGATTACTGTTTTCCTTCCACTTTCACAAGGAAATTAAGCAAGGGAAAAGCCACATTCTAGCATTATTGCTAGAGGGTTATGTCCTTTAGAGAATACTCCTGGTTTTTGATGAATGCTGTCTCAAAAAGTGAGGCAATCTCCGTAGAGAGGATTGCCCTGCACAGCACTAATCTAGATTTTTTCCTTGAATGCAGTTGTAAGCTTTCTAATTTTTTACTCTGTTACCTGATTCCACAGCTGAGCAAAGTTAGGTTGCTTTTCACCTCAAAACATGGAAAGGTTCATCTCCTTCTCACTCAAGATCGCCACTATCATTCCCAAGTAGCAGCTGCAACTACATTTCACTGCTTAATATTTAAGCAACTCCCAGTCCAAAACAAATGATACCTTCCCTCCTCTATTGCTCAAAAAAAAAAAACCCAACCCCAACCCAGTTCAAAGGACTGTGTAAGTATCTATTTGCTTCTCGTGGTGGCATGAATGTGGAAGGGCCGTGGAGAAGTATGGGAAAGACAACAGGAGGGAAGAACCCACCACATTCTACTTAGAGTATTTCAAAGCAAATGCTGGATACATACCTTTCTTTGACCTTTTCCTTAGATTAGTGGTATAGGCAGCTGCTGTGCTTGTATTACACATTCCAGCACAGAGACTGCCTCGCAAGCAAGGTAGGTGTGTGTGTGCGTGTGTGCACGCGCGTGTGTTTGTTATTCAACCTGTCAGCCAAAGGTCTTCAATGCTGTTTTTAGCTCTTTTTTCATAGTTTCCAAGGGGAGGTGTGGTTGTTTGTGGACTTTGTTTATGTTCGCCGGGTGACAGGAAACCTAAGAAGTTTTAGTGAATTCAGATATACTCTGGATGCGAGGTGTGAATCTCTGGCCATTTGTGTTTAGAAGCTTTCATTAAGTCTGAGGAAATACGAAGAAAATAAACATCTCACTTCTTTCTAGCTGCAGAGGGATGAAAAGTTTTCAGTTTGTGGGCCCTGCCAGGACAGTATAGATGCCTACAAAGGGAGAAATTGGAAGAGAGATGAAAAAGGCTATGACTGAAAAAAAAAAAAAAAAAAACAAACCCAAACAAAACAAACCAAAACAAACCCAAAACCAAATAAAAATCTTAAAGCTACTGCTCAAGTCAGATTTGAGCTTTATTCTACTGAGCTCCCATTGAGCCATCTGGCCTTGGTAAGACCCTGACGGAGAGGAGTGTGTCCATCATCCACAGGATGGGCTTCACGGGATGGGTGATGGCTCTAACGAAGGCCTGAAGGCAGCTCTAATGACTCCAGCTAATTGCATCCAATCCAGAAGAAAGGGATGCAGCCAGGGGATGCATTTACCTCTTCCATGCTTGACCTCCCTCGCCTGGGAAGCCAGATGGGTGGTTGCCTCTGCAGGCAGATGCTGCCGGCAGGACAGAGATGGGCACGTGGCTGCTCTGTGTCATCGCGGGAAGGGTTTAGTTTCACCAAGCTGAGATCTGCCCCCTACACCCGGCTCTGCCCCATGATGTGGAACGAGACTGTTCATCTCCCAATCTAACTCTTCCCCTGCTTCTGCCCATCTGTGGGCTCCTTGGGTCAGATACTTCCCTCTGATCACGTGCTTGTGCAGTGCCTAATTGCAGATGCAAGGCTAATATAAATAATAAGGTTAAAAGTCACTTTTCTTGAGGAGAGGTGAAAAGGGAACGGAAATGGAGCTGCTACTCGGCTTCCCAGCTTTTCCTGGACTCAAAAAAGAGGGTGCAAAGGGTATTGCAGGATATGTTGGAGTATTTAGTCTTGAATCATTCACCATCCTGTTTTTATTCCCCTGCAGATAGATTTCAAAGAAAGTGTTTAGATGAAGCTGATGACCTCACTTATAGTTGAGGTGGCCTGTCACTTCCCGTGATAAGTCCCTGGTTTGGTTGTTTGGTCTGTGGCAACCCGCAGTGTTTGAGCTGAAACTTACCCTCCTGCATGCCAGACTCACACCAAGTTCACTTCAGAGCAGGGAGACTTTCAGTGCATCACTGAAACCATGCTGATTTTTATCATTTGGGAAGCCGATTCTTAACTTTTTAATCTTTAATCTTTAAAATTCCCCAACTATTCCAGTTATGCCATTATATACCAGCCCTTAAAAGTGACAGGAAGCTCTGAGATTGACTCCACATGCCAGGCACTGCCCTGGTTGCTGCCTCCTCTCCTCCTCGGCACAAGTTTGCCCTGAGTGACAGTGGCAGTCCAGCCATCTTTCCAGAGACAGCAATATCATGGAAAGAAACCAAATGAACGGGGAAGGCAGCAGGTGAATTGAAATGTCAAGACATCAGTGTAGGTGAAGGCTTCACCTTCATGTGTTGTGTTGTTAGTAGACACAATCTCGGGTCCAAGTGAACTACTGCTAGATGTGCACTTGGGTATTCCTTTCTTTTCCAGTGCTTTCAGGTGATGAGGAGGCAGGCTTATTAATCATCCATTTGTCTTGAGGGTTTTTTGGGATTTGTTTCCTTTTTTTAAAAAAACTGCATGTGTAGGATTACATGAAAGTTCTTGGGTTTGTTCTTTCTGCACGCCATTGTTTGCAATTCATTAACAATTAATTACCAAAACAACGAGTCACTGGCCCTGTGGACAGGTACAACAATTCCAGATACAATCAGTGGCTGAACAGCAGCATGTCAATATTGCCATTGTTTGGGTTTTGTCAAGTAGTGGTGTTGTCACTGAGCACACCACCTGGGTGTTAGGGAAGTTACACTCAGCATTAGAAGTAAACTACTGTTTCTAGTTTTCAGCTCCTCAAAGTCTCCTGACCTGTATTTCTTCAAGACCTGGTACAGTGGCATCCCAGTTGAACAAGGCCCTTTACATTTCTTCTGTAAAACTAAGGATGTTATTTGTTTCATACTCACTTTCACCTTTCCTTATCTACACAAGATTATGAGCCCACTTGTCTGCTGCTTAAATCAAGTCTTACATGGATGTCTGTAAATCATGTTTGAACTCTGTTCATCTCTATCCTTGCTGGGTCACGCTGGAGATTGTCTCTAACTGAGTCCTCTCGTCTAGTATCAGGGGTAGCACATCTTTTTAATCTCAGAGACTGGTGCCAGGAGAAATCCATTAGTGATAATCATAACAATTCCAGTTATTCCCATAATTCAGGCCATATAGCTATTAAAAATAAATAGTTTGCATCTATGTGTGGACATATTTACATACATATGTGATTGTGTCTATGAGATTTAAAGACTAAAAGCAAATGAGTTTAGAACTTTCCCTTAAACAATGTAGTTGCTCTTGAATTGTCTAACGAGTGTTAGAATTTTCTTCCCTCGGCATTATATTTACTGCTATGGAAAGGATGCTTACAGCACAGCTTAAGATCATTCCTTGTACCAGAGAGTCCCATTTACCACTAGGACATCATTCTCAGCTGTTCCCTATTGCACAATGCACTTCTCTTCCTCTCTCACTTCCCTCCGTCACTCCATTTCCATCAATAGTATAGCAGAAAGTCCTTTTTCAGCTGTCCTTTACCTAGTAATGAAAAAAGTGGAGAAGCACAGTTTCCATTTAGTCTCCACAGACTCAGTGTGCAGCAGTGAAAAGCTTTCATTCTCACCGTGCCCAGGTTCCTAACTTTACTGATTCATTTCAGTTTGCTTGAGCATCAACATTTGAATCAACTTCTGCCCATGTTATCCACTTAGCACTCAGCTGGATCCAGAAGTGGAAGGATGGTTGGTTTGCATGGGCTGAGTTTTGTTTTGGCACCTATATAGCCAGCTCTTGTGATTTTTGAGTGTCATGATATGCGGTGTGCAGTAGTTTGTTTTTTTCCCATGTTGTTCTTTTTTTTTTTTTTTTTTTAAACATCTGCAGCAGCATCAGTGAGTGATGAGACTTAAATTATTAAGTCCCTGAAACTCAGAAGGCACATAACTAGGATCTAATTTGTATGCTTTTAAAGCTAATTCAGTGTTTTTAAGGAGCTGGGCCCACAGTCTTTGAATATTGTGATTTTAGCAGTATTAGCAGCTCCAATTATAACACTGCTGATAGTGGCTCACATACAGGTATGTTCTTTAATCCTAAAGCATGTATGATTCACCACCTAATAACTCTCTCTTCGATGTTGGCAGCTACACTGTGTCCCTTATAAAAGCTGGGTCCTCTTCCTAAACCTGTGATGGGTATATTGGTCCATTTCTCTGCTTCCTTCCAACACTCCTAAGAGTGAATGTCTAAAAACTAAACTACAAATTTTTATGATTAGTGGTTCTAATGGCCTCGCCTGCTCTTTCATATTACATACAGATAGAGGTTTTACACCATGTGGGTGCCTTTTCTTATAAAGAGACAGTTATGGTGTTCATTTTTACGTTCTAAAATAGCCATAAAAAATGAACACTAGGCTCTAGTACACTATCTGAAGTAGGAGCAACCTCAGATTTTAAATTTTTTTTCACCCAGTATCTCCAAAAGTAGTTCTCTGGTTGAAAAACTGGGCTCAAGTCAGACTTCAGGGAACCAGAAAAGGGTGTTTCAGTTTCCCTGCTGGATTCTGCAATGCTAGAAAATACTGGAGTTGCCTTTTAAAGATTTTATCTTCAGCAGCAAGGCTGACAAGTTGTCGCTTGACACAGGCAATGGGACTGTAGGCACAATAAATTGAAAATTAGTGAGAATCCCATTACATCTGTGAGAATTAGCAGTAATGCATATTATTAAAAAAAAAAATTTAAAAAAATCCCTGCCTGCTGAGCAAGTATGAGCTCCACCAAGAGTGATGGAGCAGCCTCAAGCTAAGCGCTGACAAGACTTTCCTGATCTCCCTGTGACCTCTGTTGCAGGAGGTGAGCTGGCAAGAGGAATTAGCAGGGACAAGGGGGAGAAGATGGTTTGTTTGTTTCTTCTTGCTTAAAAATTGTGTGTGGCTTTCAGGGCCACTGTGTTTTTGAGACACTTGAGCTTCCTCCACTCCTTGCAGGCTACATATTCCTCTTTTATCAGGAGGATGATGGCGTGATGAGAGACAGCCTCTTCATAGAAAATCAGCTGAGCATTGCTGCACAAACATTCGGAGGACTTGACTCTTTTTTTTTTTTTTTTCCCCTCTCTGAAGAACCCTTTGCCCATATTTCCTTTTCATTTTTTTGTCTTTTCTGAAGGCTGAGAAATGCCTCAGGAATGCACTTGCTCACTCTCCTTTCCCAGGCTGGCTCTCCTGGTGATGTATTAATTAGCTGGAGCACTGCACACTAACGAGCAACTGCAGGCTGATCTCGTTAAACATTAATGCTTAACTAGAAAAGCAAGAGCTGTTAAAGATACGCCACTCAATGTCATCTGTGTCTGAATGTAAAAGAAGTCAGAGGCTGGCACTTGTGTTTCCAGAGGGAGCGAGAAGGGCCAAGTACCACACATCCCTTTTCCAGAGCTGGCCGGGAACACCACAACCACAGATGGGTTTCCATGCTCCTATCATTGCCTTACACATTAATCCCAGCCCTTTCCCAGCGAGCAGCCCACTCTCGGGGAGATAGATGAGCCAGTTGTTGTGCCCATGTCAGTTTTTCAAGCCTTTTTCATGCCTTGTTTTTAGTGGTTAGGTCCAAAAACCAGCACAGGTCTGCTCCTTGTCCACTCTTTAACCACAAGAAAATGGTTAAGGCCAACATTTTCAAACATGAAAGTTTCAAGTCATGTAGTTACACTCCAATGGAGTCATCCAAATTGGTTGTCTTGATTATTATTATTAACTTTGCTGGATATTTTAGGCAACCCCTTCTGAAAATATTGACCTTATCAACACTTTGCTTCAGTTTACTCTTGGAGGAACTTGTTGTGACAGCTCTTCATATCACTAGGCTGGATTGTTACTAGGAAAAAATATCTCGACTACCTCATGAGAAACTGACAGAGTGCTCATTTGTTCATTGACCAGCTGGAAATGCAGCTGATAAGAGCAGATCGAGCAAGAGCTTCCTGCCCAAGAAGTCCCGCTCCTATTCTTCTTCAGGCATGTGCATAAGCAGCTACTGGCAGTGCTTCTGCCCTCTCATTTGCATGGAGAAAGATGCGATTTTGTACATACTGTCTTAACAACTGTCTACATGCAAATAAAGGACAGAGTTTTGCATGAGTTTTTATGCTCCACTTTCCAGAGAGTTACCTGGCGTAGCCAGCACACAGGATATATTTTAGGATCTATAGTAGACATAGAAACCTTCTAACTTACTTTCTGCCACCACCTTCTCTCCCAATATAATAATAAAGACACAGCAGCCAGTATTTTTCCTTACCGTCCAGCTGTTTGCATTATGCAATTTGATTGCAATTGATAATTCATTAATCATTTCCTATCATGGTTAATATTTAACCAGCTTGCTACTGTGCAGCAAGGGTGATGGGAGGGGCAAGAGCAGAGAGGTGAAACACACAGTCAGGGAAGCACAAAGTGTATGGGAACACCAAGTCTTCAGAAAGACGCCTTTTTTTTTTTTTTGTCTTCTTTTCTTCTAAGTCAGGTGGTGCTACCATCAGCAGTTCCGTAGGGCTTGTCTTCATTTTCTTATGCCAAAAGCTTGTCGGTTGTCATCATGGCAGCCTCATCTCTATGGAAAAGGGATTTTTCTTCACCTCCAAGCATTGCCTTCTTCTACCCAAGGAAGTGAAAGTGAAAGGGTTACTGCTTCCCTGTTGGGATTCTGTTGTTGTTGTTGGGGATTTTTTTGGTCTCCTAGCGTGATGCTTCCTCAGACCATGCTTAAAAGCTACTGTGCTTGATTTCCCCTCTAATGGCATTATGACTGGAACTAGAACTGCCTTTGCTGCCTGATCCTCCTCCTGCCCATGTCTTCAGACATTATGTCACAGCTCCCAGGGTTGCTCACTGACTCCAGCTGGCCTCCCCAGAGGACAGAAACCAGGTTCCCTTCCCTGTGGCAGCAGCAGTGCCCACATTTAAGAAGCTGCAGTACTGAGCCGTGACTGCATTAGTTCTGCTACATTAGAACAGAAGCAAAGAGCTTAATTTAATTCGCTGGCCTGTATACCGACACCTGAGGGCCACTAATTCACTGTCACGTATTCTCAGTGAAACCAAGCTCTTTAGCGTTCAGATTTTATTTTTTTTTTTTTTTTCAAGAGTCTAGCCTTGCAACGCAAATGTTCATTTTCTAGGACTGGAGAAAAACATCTCCTTGCAAGGATCACAGTAGGTCAGGATGACTCACTTTTGCCAGTGTCCACAAGGGATGGAAGATCACACGTCTATTTTTTTTTTCTTTTAAATATATTAATTGATCTCTGTTCTTTCATTTTACGATTAGCAATATCAATAAAAATATTGATTCACAGTGACATATGATTGGCCGTAAAACATTTATTCACCACAGGCTGTATTTGGACATCATTCAAGGGCTTTGAGCCTATTAGATGCTTCAACCTACTCTGTCTTCACAAGTGATAGGATCGAGTCCTGTAGTAGCATTTGATATGCAGTAACTTCCAAGAATCAAATCTCGCCTATGTTGTTTGTGCATGAAGACCCATTAGGCTAAATTAATCCCTAGGGTAAACGTACAGACTTTAACAGAATGTTATCAGGGATAAATTAGGCCTATTGATTTTTAATGAGGTTCTTACCTGAATAAAGAAAATAGAGATTCTCTTCTGTTCTGATCTATTGTTCTTCTACTACAAGCACTATTGTAAGCACCTGTTTTGACCCTGAATTTTTAAACCTGGAAATTTTGCATTTCTAAAAGAATTAGAAAACATACTCTTTTTTTTTTTCTTCCTGCAAACTTTGAGCAGTGCCGTTACGCAGTGGGATAGGTTTCTCAGGATTTACACATCTCCAGACATCCTTTTTTGAAAAACAAGTGATTAGACAGCCAGAAAAGTTACAGACTTCCCAAATTTTAAGGCTGATCTCTTCCAGAGAGCATCCTCGTCACAAGGGATTTTCTCCATGCTAATGATTTCTAGATAAATAATTTTGGAGATATATCCATGGACCAGCTGGTTAATGGCATGGATCTTGTGGAAAGAGGTTTGTGATGAATGTTGTGTTGTTCCCCGGGAGCATGGGACACAGCCAATCCCAGGTATGGAGAGTCACAGCCAGGTATCCATCTCCATGGGTGGCTTCTCTCCATCTGCATCATCAGTGCCTCTGATGACCATGGAAGGAAAAAGAAAAGCAATCATTTAGAAAGAAGTCTCCAAGCCTTGAGGAAAAAAAAAATAAAAAAAATCAAAGACCTGAGATTGTACCCAGGTTTCACTGGGGATTCAGTGTGCTGATTAGGCCATATTCATCAAATGTTTTTCACCTCCTTATTCTTGCTCCTTGCTGACCCACCTGAGGATTCTCTGGTGCCTCCTGTCCTGGCTGCAAGTCTCAGACAAGACTCAAACAGCAATTTTTTTGAGTGGTTGGTCTCCATATCTTTGTAAAGAGCAACTGTAACCCTTAGGAAGTGAATCTGGAGGCTTTTGCTGTGATCCAAGGCTGGTTTTAGCCTTACTTCCAGGGGGTGCTACTCCTCCAGCCACTGCCCCAGCTGAGGTTTGGGTCTGCAGAGTTGGGACTCTTTCCGTGGTTCATCACTGGCGTTCAAAACCAAGAGTGACCTGAGATGTCACAGCTCTGCGGCATCATGCATGGCTGCAGGGGGTACATGTGAGCGTGAGGGTGCCCTTTGGGGTGTCACTTCGCTGTAAATCCTAGTGTGACCAGACATATTTTTTTGTGTTCTAGGCTGCATGGTTAATGAAACTTCGCCATTAAACCCCCCCAGCTCTCTGAATGCACCAAATCGTGGTTAATTTGCATCCTTTGTAGTGTTTAATTTAAATTTTTATGCTTCAAAATGAAGAAGCATTCATTCATTTCTTAAAACCAATTGGATAGCTATCAATTGGGAATATTCTTTGCTTAATAACTGGATGGCTTGTATTTAGCCACTGACCTCAATGGCAACATGTCTGCAGACGCCTGAGTCATCATTTTGTGTTTCCAAATGTACCTTGCTAATGGAAAAAATATTTATATTTACCCAGAAATGCCAACAGACCTTCTCTGTGCCCTTCTAGCACATGCAGTGTAGGTCAAGGGATAGAACAGACAGTAATAACTTCAGGTCTAACTAACCCTGTTGTATTTCTTGAGTATTTTTTTTAAGTGTGTTTCTTTTACAGGACTCTATTTATTTGTTAAAGTATTTGAGGCATTTTCACTATGCACGTCATCATGCAGAGGGATGGATGGAACTTTTGCAGAAGATAATTATGTGAGATTTCCTCCCCCTCCCCATTCATTATTTCAGGTCTGTGCCTTTATCTTGGTAATCACTTTAATTCCTGCACTTCTTGGGCTGTGGTAGGGAACTATAATTCTATAGCGCTTTGCATTGCAATGCTTTCTGTAGCATTTCATGGCAAAACTGAAAGGAAACCCAAAATGTTTAAGTTGGAATTTTTCTTTGGAAAAACAATTATATAGGAATATTCATGCGGTGCCAGGAGCAAGCCCTTATTTAAGTAATGCAAAAAACCAGATGTAAACTTCTTACAGGCTCAAGTGTAGGCTTTTTTTTTTTTTTTTTTTTTTAATACGCGCGTCTTCCTTCCCAGAAAACACTGCAAAACCCTTCACAGAACCTGTCATCGGCAGCAGAGATAAGGAATGCTCCAATGCAGAAACATACCCTAAAAAGGGAAAGGCCAATATTGACTTGCAGCAAAGCTTAAGCCCTTTAAACTCACCCCTGGACAAGAAGAATCAGTGTCTCTTTTTAAAAAAAAGTGCTGCTGCTGTTATATAGCAGACTGTTAAACTATGCTAACAGTCGTATATTTTCTGTTAAAAACTGTGCCGCTGTGTATATAAACACGGAAGGTTTTGTAACTGTATATGTCCAGATTTTTGACATGTGTAGGTGGAGCCGGCATAGGAAAGCCTATTCAGGAGTTAGGAGCAGCTGCCCTAATGGAATACTATTGACTTTAGTTACATCAGGGACTAAATATAGATTGGGCAGCAGTGTACACAGGGCTACAGCCAGGACAGAATGTGCTGCTTGATGGACAGACGGACGGACGTTGTTCCAGCGCAGATGCTCCTTTTAGGTGGGGGAGTTCTTCTGAGCTCTTTCACCCGACACTGCTACTCCCGTGGGAATCCTGCCACCAGCTGCCCAGGACTGTGGATCTGTCCCGGAGGGGAGACATGGGGCTGGTCTGGACACGGGTCTCCCGCTGGCGCTTGTGGGCACAGCTCCCCAACATGAGTGGTGTGGTGTTGATTTATGCACGCTGAGGGGCTAATCCAGGATTTACAGTCAAGTCTTTGAGGAATAGTTATACTTCAGATATTTTGCCCTTACCTTCCTCTTTCGCCATCCTCCATCCCTCTGTTCCTCCCTCAGTCCTTTCCAGTTGCGCTTTCTGATTGTACAACTTAAAGTTGGAGATGGGACACCCCTTCTGACCTTGCACCCACCCCCACCCCCCAAGAGCTGTGCTTTTGAAGGCAAAATCTGCATTTCCAGCAGCATTCTTCAAAAGCCCCTTCCCAGCCTGAACCAAAAAAGTGTGGTGCCACGTCTGTGCACTCAAGAGGAGGCTCTGTCCCTCTACTCACCTTCATGGAGAAGGAGCATGAAGAGGTCATCTCTGAGATTTTATTTTGATCCTTTGGATCTAGAAAAGCCAGAAAGGAGTCTGTTCTTTCTCTTACTCTGAATGAGGATGAAGCCTTTTGAGGTAATTGGATTTGAATTTTTTTTTTCCCCCCTTCCAAGCCTTGACTGCTATTTTTAAGTCAGTAGAGCACCGGTGTTGAAAGGGATGCGCTCATCATGACAGGCTCTGTGGAGGAGCATCGCAGTGTCTCAGTGCGGAGGTGAGGAACTCTTAGAAGACTTGGCAAGCCACGGGGATGCTGAAGGCAATGCCCAAGGTGCCCAGAAGTTCAGAGAGCCTTTTGTATTTTCCTTCCTGGGAAGGAAAGGCCCAAGGCTCTTGTATCATAGGAAGTGACAGTTTTGAAGTGAAACAGTCCAAATGCACCAGATCTGTGAGTCTTTGGGAGAAAGGAGTGTGCATAGCCCCTTGTTACGGTGTGCTCCTGCAGATTTAAATCTAGCTAATGGGCACAGACAGGACATGTGTGGTGTCCCAGATGATTTATGGATGCACAAATAATTAAGGCCAGACTTCTTATCTCCAAAATACAAGTTACAGAGAATTATCTAGTCATATAGGCAATGGTAAACAGGAACCAGTATTTTTTACAAAAAACATTTAGAGAGTTTGGGGTCATAATAAACCCTCCAGCAACACAAGGCAGGGAACGATCCCAGCTGCAGGACTTTTTCTGCTTTCTCCTTTATCATCTGTAAGAGTTCTAGAGTGTTGTGCCTTTATTTTCTCTCTTAACTCTAGTCCTACCACATTTGCTGAGCATACACACAATCAAGCAAACCCAGACTACGTGGAAAGGACCACACATATTATTCTGTTTGGTAAATTCTTATCAGAGACCTTTTACAATGCTTTGAGCATTATAGATTGTACTTTTTTGATAGCTGCTTCTCATTGTTTACAGAGAAAAAGTGCACAGTCCCACTCCCTCAGGCTCTGGACAATAATTTTTTGGTTTAGAGTATGAGGAGCAAAGCAGAGTATGTACATTATACTCTTAGATTTATAGGCCAGGAGATAGGTCACAACCCTTAGCCACTCTAAAAATGATCTATACTTCAGAGGCCTGGGGGACAAACCTGGAATATATATCCTAGTATGTCTCAAGCCACTGTAGGCTGTGAATGTGGTGGTGGCTTGAGCCAGTCATTAAGCAGTGGCATCACACCACGGGGTAGAGAGAGCGGGAACAGGAGGGATGCTGTCTCTGGGAGGCTGATACTGCTCTGACAGATGTCCCAAGTCCCAGTGGCACTTCTGAACCCATCAGGGACATCCCTTCTCTCTATAATGAGTTTTACAAGAGTAGGAAGACACCTCTGATTCTGTGTGAGGCTCCTCCAGCTGTGTTACTATCAGCTAATGTCATTTCAGTGCCATGGAGTGGGGCTAGGAGCTTCATCCATGTGAGATGCTGTGCCATCCTCTGCTGTGACCTCAAGAGGAGCGTTGTGCCAGCTACACCACGAAGGCTGGACCCCCAGCTGAGCCTCGCAAGTGAAGCTGCTTCACTCCTTAACTTTTTTTTTTTTTCATAACTGCACAGTCAGCTGCAGCAAGGTGCACTTTGAAGCACCAAAAGTGGAGCTGGAACCGTTTGGTTCAGAGGCAAAAATCCACCCTTCCTCCTCCTCCAAGTGCTGAAGTCAGGCTCGGAGAAGCCCTGCTGTGAGTCTGTAGTCAGACTGCCAGGAGTGAGCGAGCCCTGTGCTGCGCCAGGGAGGTCCCTTCGAGTCCACTGCTCCGTGAGCAAGTCCTCTGAGGCTTGAAAGCATCCACTGTGTTGAACGCAGGTTATCCAGCATCTTCAACTCCTGCTGAAATAATTTGGCCCTTGCAAGCATCAAGCCCCATCAGGACTGACTTTCGCATGCCCCAGCCCAGTATATTGTGGGAGCACTCAGATAACCTCTGGATTGATTTTTTTTTTTTTTTCATCCTGGAAGCAAGGAAAACACTCGTTACACATGGAATTGGAGAAAAGCAGAGATGAAAAGTTTGGATTTGTTACTAGATACAGAGCAATTTTTTGCTTGCTCTTGTCAGGTGTCCTGAGACGTGAGAAAGTATTACAAAGAGTCCTTTCCTTGCAGAAGTTGTGCTTATCCTGTGATCTGTATTTCTTTCCCCATCTCTCTTATGTTGCTCTTATCATCCTGTTATCAAAGGGCTTCAAAAGGGACCAGCAGAGCTCAGCTCTCGAATCCCCTTGAAATTCAGTGAAAGGGTTACGTTTGGTTTTCTAGGAATGCCAGAGAGGGTTTAAGGTGGAAATAAACCACTAAGGGTTTCTTTTTTTCTGGTCTTCTAAGGTTTTTTTCTGTATACATGGAGTGAGATTATCAGAAGGGCTAGGTATTGTCTGTTGCTGCTCAAAGATGTGGTGAAGCTCCTGTGTTCCCTGGCAGTGGGAGCTCATGCAGGACGCTCTTGAATATCCTGCTCTTGTCTTTCTCCTTCAGAACCTAACCCTTGGGCAAGATTATCTAATAAAGGATTCTTAACTTGCATCAACACCCTTCACCACAGCAATGACTGTGTATAAACCTCGCAGATACACCTTCCACTATGCCCAACAACACTCTCTCTATCTTCTTTTCCTCTTCCATATCCATTCACCCTGACTTTCCCAGCCCCAAGCCATGTGCCCTTTTGGAAAGAAAAAGAGAGAGATGATGTGGCTCCAGAGCCTACACTGGAGGAAGAGGGACAAGAAAGTGGCTTGATCAGGGACCTGTAGGTGCTGCTGGCATCACCGGGATGCTCCTCTGGTTTAGTACTGTTTATTCTCCATCATCATCCTCTTTGTCTTCCCTTCCCACTGATCCCCTCCACAGATGACCCCACTGTTGATTTAGGCTGAATGGGACCAAGATGTCAGGGAATAACATAATATCCACAGCTGTGGCTATGTTCATTCTGCTTATATACTGCATCTCACTCCTAAACCTGTGCCTGTTCTAGGTGTTCAGAGCACACACTCTGTAAGATGCCCTGCAAGTTTTTATCACACCTTGCTCAGAAGGACAATTTATTGACTTTAGGCTGCTCATATCATAAAAAAAGCATTTGTAGAAATTAAGATACAATCTTGTTGCTGTGTTGTGGGTCACTCTGCTTTGCTTTGCAGATTATATGCTGAAAATCATTCCCTGACAATCATGAAAATGTTGCGGCTTGCAAGGGCTTTCCCAGTCTTAAGCACTGGGCACACTGCTGTCATAAAGCTGGAATGAAGTGTGTCCATTGTATGGAAATATCCGTGGCCTGTGGCCTGATGCAATAGTAATTTTGAGATGTTCCAGATGCCCCTTAATGGTCGGAGCACCCTTAATGCTCTGCAGCTGCTGTGTTTTGGAATAACTGTTGTTGCCGAATTCCTTCATGAATAAAAGCAAGGGTGCTTATCTGATGGATAGGCAGAAACCAAATATTGAAAGTGAAGGTAGGAATATGAAGGGATTCTGAGTCACCATCTACTTCTACTTAAAGTGTTTTTGTTTTTGTTTTTTTTTCTATGTGTCAAGTTACTATCTTTCTAAAACCAGCCACGCTCACATTCCTCCAACGCTCAGAATTAAATAAACACAGCAGACCTCCCCCCAGCCCACCAGAGCTTCACAACTGGATGCTCCCACTTTTAAAAGTGTGGGGAGCCTTTGTGTCCATTTGCCATCATTTCCCCTTTCCATCACTTTTGGCTTGCTCCAGAGAAAAGGTCTGGTGCCAGGATTTCTGCTGGCTGAAACAAGGGTGAAATTCTGGCCTGATTAAAATCAGTGGCAAAGCTCCCAGCAATGAGTAGGAGAGCAGACTGTGATTTGGAGTACTTGGAGGATATACACAAAGCAATCATACATAGCCATATAATTGTGGCCATTTGACGGATGCTAAAGTTAGAGATCAACAAGCTAGCAGCTATAAATAGCAGTGATTTCTGCTGATTCCTAGTTCTGTTATTTTAACCACTATTGAAAATCGATTCCTTTCCTGCCTTTCAGGATAAGGAAAAGCACATTGCCTGCTTTCCCGTAGTAAACCTTGAGCATTTTGTTGTCTTAGAATAAATATTACCCTCCTAACCATGCTGTTCTGTTTGTGTGCTTAATATTTTCCACACATAAACGCAAAACCTGTTAACATGTTAATGGATTTGTTTGCTTGTCAAGGAAAATTTTGCCCCCTGCAATGACAGCATCAAACTCACACTGCAAAAGGGCAGGGCAGGCAGTTGCTCAATGGACAAGCACAACACGCTTCTTGAGGCAATAAAGGCTTCAGACTTGAGTTGGGTGCCTTGCCACTCTGATCCGCAGCACTGGTTTAATCATGTTAATGCACTGTCTAATTATGGTAAACACTGCATATTATTTAAATTAAAAATGTATATTGCCATTCACGTAGTCAGTCTGCAGATGTCTTTACGCATTAGTGTTTTCTAAGCTGAATGCCCTCTGGTAGGCACTGGAGGCTGTGTATCCCCCCCATTAGCTAAAAAGTAAGGTGGATGATCATATATACTGGCCACCCAACTTGGGAAGTGTTTTACTTGGCACACTGTTGGGTTGCAAATGGTTTCTCTGAAGCAAAGTTGTCCCTGCAAAATCTTCTGTGAGATGTAAATCTAAAACCAACCCTACTGCCTTCCTCATTAATAGGGCAATCATGACCGGTGAGGTCTTGGTTGTGTAAGTTCGCCTGCCCGAGGTCGCACACACCTTGAGAAAAGAGAGATTTCCAGAGACAACAGCTGAGCAAGGAGCTACTTGATGATTCAGGCTCTGATCCTTCCCCTCACAGTATTCGCCAGTTCTTGCTTTCCTAAAAGTTGTCCTTGCTTGGGGGCATCTCCAACAGTAAGCGCCCAACCCTTAGGTGCGTTTCATCAGAAGCAAGAGGCTGCCACTGCAGTGGAAAGCAATCCCAGTCCCAGTTACTGTGCTGGCAGACCTGCAGTTGTATATCAAGGATATCTAATTAAACACAGAAGTTTCTCATGCAGGTCCAAACTAGAAAGTATTTCTCTAAATGTAGATCTGTGGTTCCTCTTTTTGTGGGATTGTTGTGATCGTGTCCTGATATGCTGGATCCAACGAAAACATCAGTAAATAAACTTGTGATTTTGCAGTCTTGTCAATGATAGGAAAGGAAATGAACACAATACATAATAATGATAATAGTAATACTGTCATATTGCCTCTCTGTGCTATCAAATATCCAGTGTTTCTTCTCTTATGAAGTAGGACCACATTCAAACTATTTCATATGACTATATACAGTAAAAATATTTACTTGGGTATTTCAGTGCATGCCACATTTTTATACCATGGTTGTGAGTTACGGAGGAGGCTACTGGTTGGAGTGAAAACACGAGTACTTTACAGAACTGCTTAACAAGTGGACAATCCAAAAGAGGCTGGACAATGCAATGTGTATCAGTAACCAGATGGATATTACTTGCAGATGGGTTTTTTTATGTTCAGAAATGGGAGTTGTGCATACACTTGGCTCCGCAGTTACGCAATTGGACCCATAGAATTCTATCTTTGTCATTGTATTAGGCATTTATAGTTTCCTATGAGGAGGCTTGTATACTTAGCCTGCTCTATTATTCTTTTGATTGCCTCCCCATGTTTCATTCACTATGGTTCAAGCTGGAAAATTACAGTGGAAAGGACTTCTGTGCCTTGGGATTTAATTCTTTTAGGGAACAGAAAGAGTTTCTTAAGACAAAATATATTATGTTCCAACTGTCCCAGGTCATTTGTTTGTTTGTTTTTCCCTGTTTGATTTGTTTCAGTTTATGGGAATATTTCCCAGTCACCATTGCCTCTTAGAGCAGGACTAGGAGAAACTGGAGAAAGAAGGATTTTCAAATATACTAATGAATTCTGAATTTTAACTCAGCAATTATCCTTCACTTTTGAAACGGCTTGAAATTGGGTATTATATAGAGGTGAATGTGAGGAAATGGCTGCTCTTGAGTTCATGTGTTGAGGGAAATCTGCTAGTAATCATATGTAGGTTGTGGTGCCTTGACTGGGTGTAGATACTGGTTTATGTACTGAAACCTTCAGGAAAAAGCAGTGGTTTTGCATGATCATTTATTATAGAACATCAGCAACAGAGCAGATAGCTCACAAGTGGCCTGTTGGCTGATATATTTGTCTCCTGCTTGAATTTTGAAGATACTGAATGAATTGATAAATCAATTATTTGTTCAAATATTACAACTCTATTTCAACAGATTTGACAATACATGGTGAAGGTCAAATTTAGGATTGATGGTGGAAAAGGTATTTAGGACTAAATGGCACAAGAAATGTGCTGTTGTGATCTGCAGACAACAAGAAGACAAAAGTTGCTTCCTAAGCAAATAAATTAAGGAACCGTGATAAAATAATTTCATGCTGAATACAGCCTTTGTGCAGAACAGAGGAAATGAAGTTGCTGGAGGTGTTTATCGAGCACTTTGCAGGGCGTGTGAGATACAACATCTTAATGGAGGTATTGTAAAGGGAAAGGAAGGGCATCAGTTCATCTGCTCCAGCCCCGAGCTGTATGGGGCTGTTCCCTTTGCTGTACTTCCCCAGCGAAGGGAAGAAGAGAAGGCGGTCCTGCTTTGTGGTTCAAGCACCTTGTTGCAGCCCTGCTCTGTGTCATTGCCTCCAGAGTGCTGTCACTTTGGAAAAAAACATGAGTTCAGAGATATTTTTTATCCTGCACCCATTTTCTCCCCATCTTGACAAGTGACAACAAACCAGTTGCTGAAAAGGAGTCCAGGAGGATGCCAGCAGGATGCCCATCTCCATCACTGGTGCCTTTGGCAGCCTCCATCTCCCTTCCCCATCCCTCCTCTTCCTCGGTGTTGCACCCATGGTTGAATAGATGCTGTGTGGCTGGTGTGCTGCTGAAGGGACTGTGCCAGGCTTTGTTCTGCCATTGATCAGGGCAGACAGTAACAAGTGCCCTGTGCTCCAGGGAGGAGCAGCTGCCTTTTACTCCAAAGGCCCTGACTCTGGCCGGGGAGGACAGGCTGTAAATTTAACCCATCTCCTGTAACAAGAGGCTGGATGCTTAGTCACACTTGAGCGCCTGGTAGAGAGCTGAGGTCCGGGTTGATAATGTAATGCTTATTATGATAGATACGGCTAAGAGGTATTGATTACCATGTAAACAGGGCTTGTGGGAGGGAGGTCCCCCGTCTTCCCCCATCTCCGCCCCATGATATGAGCCCAGCTGGCTTAATCCACCCAAGGGACCAGGAGACTGAGGGCAACAGTGCTGCGGGAGGCACTTGAACACAAGCAAAAAGCAAAACAAACAAGTGCCTTGAGTTCTCATCACATTTCCAAAAAGCCAGGGTGGCTCAGGGGCACTTGCTGGACCTTCATCCTTGAAATGGGTTCCTATGGTCCCTCCAGCTCCACAGAAGAAGGGCTGGTGGGTTCACTCACTGGGGACCTCAACTGGCTCCCAGCAGCAGAGACTGTAGGTGGCTGCACCCACCTGCACACTACCTCCACTTGAGGACTTCATAAGAATACTTAGACAAGTCTCAGCTCACAACTGGGATGAGAAGAGATGTCTGTAGGAGGAATCTCATCCTTGACGTGGTTGGCTGGACATTTTTAGAAAGAAAACGGAGAAGTGAGACGAAGTGGGAGGTGAGAAAAGGGGCTGCCACCCATGGCAGTTATGCTTTGCTTCTTACAGGAGGCTTTAGGATTGTGTCTCACGTTGGAAGCAAACCCACTGACACTGAGACACTGAGCCGTGTGGATGGTAGGATGGGTACGCACACACCTGGTCCTGTGGACTTGAAAATTAGGGGGAAAAATAAGCCTGTAAAGACAAACCTGAAGTGTGGTCTAAACACAAGGGCTGCAGGTGAGACCATGTGTCCTGCTGTAGTCCTGATCCAGAGCCAAAGGCTGCATCTAAACTCCTCACTCTTATCATGAGTACCATTGGGGGGAAAAAAAAAAAAAAAAAAAAAAAGACAGAAATGTGAGATTTATGGCTGTGAAAACTGCTTGGTAGCATCCTGCAGTGCTCAAGGAGGGGGAGAAGGAACACAGCCTTCGAGTCAGGAGGCATGTCTGCAACCTTGCTCAGGTTTCTGGAGGACTCACTGGTCCATGACCTCCTTGGGGTCCTGGGCAGAGAAAACTTTCTCTACACATAGGTTTTTATTATTTCATCTTGTTGGGGTTGTATGTGGTTTGGTTTAGTTTCCAGAGTTGATGTCCTCACTGTTTTTTGATTATTTTATCTATTGAAGCAAGCTGATTGGTACTGCAGCCTCCAAGAGTTTCTTCAACACACCTTGTAAACAAATAATTTCCCTTTCTGGTTATTGCTTCCAGGTAGTGCAGGGAAAAAAAAATAAAATAAAATTGTAAAGCAAATCACTAGTATGGGGGGAAGAAAGGGAAAAAAAATGGGAAATTCAGTGAAGACCGTTAAGAAATAGGGAGAAAACCAGTTACTAGAGAGCAGCCAAGCACATGGGACAAGGACAAACAAGTCTGGCAAAGATGATGGGCTTGATGATAGGGTGATAGAGAGCCTGGGGTGCACTTTACATCCAAATGCATCATTTGCCTCCGACTCTGCCTGCATCTCAGGGGTGCAGACAGAAGTGAGGTGCCCTGCAGCTACATCCACAAATCACCCCGCCAGCACCCTGCCAGCACCACACGGCAGGAGTTTGAGGGTGATCAGCACCTTGTTCTCTTCTCCTCGGACCCACTCACCCCATCTGAGGCTTTGTTCTCAGTGCCTGCACCGAGGTATGAAAAAGTCCCTTCAGACGATGCCTCGGTCTCTGGGAATAATAGATGGTGTTTTTACAACCTCTCAGAGGCCTGTTCCTGGGTAGACAGTGAAAGGCAATACCTCAGGACCACTGGGTTACAGGAGGTTGTAAAATTGCTCCTCCCCATATATATATTTTTGACAATGCCTTCACTGAGGAGTGTTTCCTCTTTTTTTTTTTTTTAAATTTTATTTTTATTTTATTGCTGTGGCAATCAGTCTGTATTTTTTTTCTTCCCCCCTCCCATCCTCCCCTTTTCACTTTGACCTATCAAACTGTAAGTCTTATTTCAAGCTGACGGAGAGGTGTTAAATGAGTGGCTGGGCCACCAATTTAAGGCAATTGATGATCTTTGGGGCTCACGCTCTCATGGGTCAAATGATAATGTTGCCCTGCAGGTTAAATTCACATGTTGCATAGGGAAAATGGGGAGCTTTCACCAAACTCAGGGCTAGTGGGATGCAGAACAACTTTGTTCATAAACAATCATTTAAAAGCTTGTTTTGAAGAGGACAGTGCAGGGATGCATAATCTTTCATTTCTTTCTTTTTGTCACATTTTTTTCCTGTCTAAATTTCTATGCTGTCCTTCAGGCAGCCATTTCCTCTTTGTCTTTCTGTAAACTTTTAAATAAAAACTATGGTCCTAAAGTAGATATAGATAAAAATAGATATAAAGACAGATATAGATATGGAGAGAAAAATAGATACAGGTACGGAGATAGACATAGATACAGAGAAAGGAATAGGTATAGGGATAGGGATAGATATAGATAGATGCAGATATGATTATAGATAGATATTAATATAGAGATATAAATATAGATTAGATATAGGTATAGATTTATAGATATAGATGATAGAGATATAGATAAAGATAAGATGTAGATATAGATTAGATAGAGATATAGATAGTTACAAATACAAATACAGATACAGGTATCGATACTCATCCATTTTAGTGTGTCCTGTACCATGGATACAACCAAAAACCAAAGGCATGCAGTTCATGGAGCTGGGAGTCTGATTTATTGGCACACCAGGGCAAGGCCTACCGATGATGCCATGCTACAAATTATTAATGAGATTTTCTGCCTTCCATGTTTGTTACAGTCTCCTGTCTGTCCCATCATGTTCTCTTTACGTAAACTTCTCCAACCCACCTCTATCTTGTCTTCCCTTTGTTTTACAGCTCTGCTGCCACATACCAATGTCCAATTGCATTTTGTTCAAAACCAAGTATCTCAAGCTCTTCAGTAAACGGGAAGACATTAATACCCTCCCCCCCCCCCCC
>NW_020799142.1:31730027-31747896 GCF_003259725.1 Athene cunicularia
TTGTGGGTCACTCTGCTTTGCTTTGCAGATTATATGCTGAAAATCATTCCCTGACAATCATGAAAATGTTGCGGCTTGCAAGGGCTTTCCCAGTCTTAAGCACTGGGCACACTGCTGTCATAAAGCTGGAATGAAGTGTGTCCATTGTATGGAAATATCCGTGGCCTGTGGCCTGATGCAATAGTAATTTTGAGATGTTCCAGATGCCCCTTAATGGTCGGAGCACCCTTAATGCTCTGCAGCTGCTGTGTTTTGGAATAACTGTTGTTGCCGAATTCCTTCATGAATAAAAGCAAGGGTGCTTATCTGATGGATAGGCAGAAACCAAATATTGAAAGTGAAGGTAGGAATATGAAGGGATTCTGAGTCACCATCTACTTCTACTTAAAGTGTTTTTGTTTTTGTTTTTTTTTCTATGTGTCAAGTTACTATCTTTCTAAAACCAGCCACACTCACATTCCTCCAACGCTCAGAATTAAATAAACACAGCAGACCTCCCCCCAGCCCACCAGAGCTTCACAACTGGATGCTCCCACTTTTAAAAGTGTGGGGAGCCTTTGTGTCCATTTGCCATCATTTCCCCTTTCCATCACTTTTGGCTTGCTCCAGAGAAAAGGTCTGGTGCCAGGATTTCTGCTGGCTGAAACAAGGGTGAAATTCTGGCCTGATTAAAATCAGTGGCAAAGCTCCCAGCAATGAGTAGGAGAGCAGACTGTGATTTGGAGTACTTGGAGGATATACACAAAGCAATCATACATAGCCATATAATTGTGGCCATTTGACGGATGCTAAAGTTAGAGATCAACAAGCTAGCAGCTATAAATAGCAGTGATTTCTGCTGATTCCTAGTTCTGTTATTTTAACCACTATTGAAAATCGATTCCTTTCCTGCCTTTCAGGATAAGGAAAAGCACATTGCCTGCTTTCCCGTAGTAAACCTTGAGCATTTTGTTGTCTTAGAATAAATATTACCCTCCTAACCATGCTGTTCTGTTTGTGTGCTTAATATTTTCCACACATAAACGCAAAACCTGCCATTGTTTTTATGGTCATAGATTTTGACAAATCCATCCTTTTTTTTTTTTTTCCTGAGGGAGATTCCAATGGTTGCACAGGGGTTTTTTTAAAAAAATATTTTTTTTGGCTAGCAGATACAAAAAGGAATTGTCCATAGGGTGAGTACATGGAGAGGAAAGGGAACTGACCCCAGTGTTCTTTCTCCACCTTCATCCACCAGTAACTCAGAGGAATACTTACTTACATGTACACCATTTATAGAGCCTTGTACTCCAGGTCAGTTGTGGAAGACAGAAGGAAGAAAGCTGCACTCTCACAGAACAGCACCTAAATTAATTACAGGACTGATTGCCCTTAGCTGAGGTGCAACCAGATGCTAATGTCGTCATACACTGCCTTCGAAACCCCTCCGCATGTCCCCACAAAGCATCACCCAGCCCACTGGCTGCTTGCTTAGGGCAGCTCCTCCTGCCATGGATTTGCAGAGCAAAGCAATGCCAACAGGATTTGGGGGTGACCCTTACAGTCCTCCCAATACGACAAGGACGAGGCGCACAGGGGAAATGGTGTTATTTAGAGTTAGCTTGACTGATCTCCAGTGGTACTTTAGCTAACTTTGCATCTGAATCTAAATCAAAGATGGGGATTTATTTGTGTGCTTGGCTAAACAAAAAGTGGACATCTCTCCCACCTCAGTGCATAAAGCTTGGGTGATGTCTCTTTCATCCAAGAAAACATTTAATTGGTTGGGCTTTATTGCAGGGTCCCTGAAGGGGTGCCTGTCTGCAGGAGAACAAGGGTACTTTGGCAGATACTTAAATAGATAGTCTTCATGTGAAAAAATAAAGATATCTGTGTGAACTACAAACCTGTATTGCTTCCAGATATGTGGCTTGAAATTGTTCGTAGTGGCCTCACATTCAAGAGCAACAAGAGGTCTGGAAAGAGGATACCGGATAAGCTGACACTGACAGATTATGGATGTTTCCCCCTCTCAACCCAAATTGTAGGGTTGCCATCTAGCAGTCGCCCGTTTAGGACCCAGCAGGGACAAATTCCTCACATTGGCACCCCTGGGAGCTCAAATCCCTGCAGCTGAGCCCACTGTTGGATTGCTTGTAGGGGAGTGAACAGCTGCCAGCTCTGGGATGTGTTTCCAGGATCAAGAGCTGCCTCTGCCCGGTGGCATCCCTCACAGGGAAGGCTTCATCGGGCAGTGGAACAGCAAAGGGTTACATCTCACTTTCCAGATCTAGTATTTTGTTGAATTTAAACCACAAAGGCCATATTACAGATGCAGCTTTAGGTGCATTAAAACTGTTAAATTAATTGGCAGCTGAACACCCAACGTTTTGGGATGGGACATGAGCAGTTCCGTGTCTAGGACATCTTGGGGAGCTTGATGAAAATTCCTTCTCCTCAAGCTTCTGTATGATCTTTGGGGAGCTCAGAAATCAAGGGTTTTTTCTCTGAAAACAATTGAGTCTTTACATGATCAGGCTTCAGATACCAATGAATTATTTGTGAAGGTCATTGTTGGATTTGTGGGACACCATTAACACTTGCCTCCAAGGGAAGCAAGCCTTCTGTCAGGAAATTTCTTTGAAAAATGTATTATTATTGCTATTATTTTCATGGGATATGTCATTCAGTGATGCCGGGTGAGTGCTGGGTGGGTAGGTTGGATGTTTGTGTTGGATATTTCACCTCTGGTAATTACCAGCTTTGCATTAGGAGACCTCCAGCGTGGACACATCTGACAAGGAAATACATCTGAAATCTCCCAGTAACACTTTACAGTTGTTGCAAATAAATAAATGAGGACTTATCTCCCCCAGATCCTGATGAGGTAGTCAGCAGCTTGCAAGCAGATAGATAGATTACTACCTCCACACCAAGTGTCCTCCAGGTCCAGGAGAGGGAGATCATTTACTACAAGGCCGCTGAGAGCTAAAGACGAGCTAACAAGGAATAAATATTCAACACAGAGTTTTCCCAGGTGTGATATTGACATGATGGTCTTTTGCCTCAATTTAAAAAAAAAAAAAAAAAAAAAAAAAGGAAAAAAACCCTTGCTGATTATTATGTTTTGTTTTCAACTTTTTAAGGTTTAAATGTAACTTCTTTTAAACACATATGACGTATTTATTTTACTTTGAATTATCATGTCACAGAAACCTACCTTTAATGTTCAGCCAGAGCCTCAACACTCAGTATCTTGATTAATAAAATATTAAGAGTTTATGCTATCTGGTTCTCATAGTTTGAAAGAGCAATTTTTCCATTACTGAGAATACAGGTAACGTTGCTAAGAAAAAATAGATAATTTTTTTTCTCTTTGTTACGGCATTGAACGGGGGAATGAGATACGTGGACAGAAATCTCAGCTCTGCCAGAGACTTTCTGGGTGGCACTGGTTGGATTAAAGTTACATAATTTTGCAAACCCTAGAGTCGTATCACATCTGAGACAGTCCTTCTAGGTCTTTCTCAGAAAACTGTCTGGAGATGCTCGTTTGTTGTCTGTAGACAGAATGTGGAATCAGTAGACACTTGGATGCCTAAATTAGATTAAATTAACCCTTCTCTTCATAATTTGGTCCTTCTCCAGACTCCCTCTGTTAAACGGCAATAACAATCTTTCCTTTTACCCATCCTCTCGAACCTCCCCAGGGCTTCCTGTACCAGTATCAGAGCATCTTTGCGTTGGGCAGCACGTGCTGCCCAGCGCAAAGATGCTCTCATACTGGTACAGGTCAGGAGGTTTTGCACTTCAAATAATAATAGTAATAATAATCAAATTTTAAGTGACTACTTTAATGGGCATTTCCTACATGTAGTACGTGTATATCGTACATATATCCTGTGTATGTACTATATATGTTGCTAAAATATAGCCTGGACATCAGTTTCAATCAGTTTCACGCCTGGAACGCAAATTATAAAGTGAATGGGAACATCTAACCAGAATCTAGACTTTAGCATGGCATCCTGTGGATACTTTGAGATACAATGAAAACAGGATGCTTATATATATGTATGAAAATAATGCACAGTGACATGACACACAGAAATTAGATATGATTTTTGATTCTGAAGTATAAGGTGTTACGACTCGTGGTTTAACCTCTTTCCGCTGTTGGAAGACAAACACCGTTTTATTTATTTTTAAATGAAGTCCAAGATTTTCAAGTAAATGAACGTCTCCAGAAGGTGTGAATTTAAGACAACAAACTCATTCATCATGACAAGCTAGAAGTTGTGCACAAACCTACTATTTGGGCCTCAAAATGTAAAACAACAGAACAAAGCTTTTTTCTCACTTTTTCATGGCAAACAGAGAATCAGGGACATGTAGAAGAGTTACTTTTAATTTGTTTGTTTTGGACCTGTCCTAATCAAGGGCTTTTCTGAGCTTCTCCCTTTCCCAGCCCCCACCCTACTCCCCCCGCAAAACTTTCCAGACTCCCTCATGCTGCTCTCCTCTTTCCCTTTATTTATTTAATTTGTGAAAAGAACCAAAGGGGGTCCCCAATGTCCCATCGCCTAGGAGAGCTGGTTTCCCTACAGAGCTGCAGATGCAGGGCAGAAAAGACTCAAACAGGCAGCGGTGAGGCGAGGCAAGTGTTATCAATCATTCAGCATGTTAAAAGAGAAGAAGGAGCAAGAAAAAGAGGGAGAGTGAAGGCGGGGAGCGGGGTGGGGGAAAAGAGCCTGGTCTGAATTGGAGGAATTTCTTCCCCCCCCAGTTGCTGAAGGGAGGTTTTTTGGACATCTGCCCAGACACATGCCGAGTTAAAGAAGCGGGATAAATTCTGGAAGAATGAATAGAGGGAGAGGAGGGGTCGGGAGGACAGAAGGGAGTGCGGGCTACGATGGGCAATGACAGCTACAGGGACAAAGGAGGTCTGGAGCGGGGGTGTGGGTGGGGGAGATTGCAGTGGCAGCGTGTCTCTGTGTGTGTGTGTGTGTGTGTGTGTGGTTTTTTTCTTCTTTTTCCTGATGGGTGTTTCAAACCTGTGCTCCTTGTAGGGCATTACCATAGAGTAGTGAGTCCTCTTGGCAGCTTGTTGTCTCTTGAATCTTCTTCTGTATTGCCTGGAAGAGACAGGTACACAAGCGGATGGTGGTTCTAACCAGCCAGGCTGCATCAGGGCTGGTAAACACATTTTGGACGGCGAGGGCGATAACAATTGTTAGAGCAAAACTTGGCGTAGGCTCTCTCCATCTCCTGATGTCTCCAGGCAAGGTTGCATGACCTTCTGAAAGATTCATTCAGCCAGGCAATTTCTGAGCGTGATTTAGAGCATAGATGGGCAAAATTGTGTGGTCAGCTTGCATAACCCAGACAAAAGGTCAGATAAATTGTTCTCTTTGCGGAAGACCTGAGATGTGCAGGTCGTGCTCTAGGCAGTTGGTTCTCATGACTTCTCCGTCACCACGATTTCAGGTTGTCACTCCCTTGGCCCTCTCAGTTCAGCTGTTCTTCCAAGAGATCTCTAGCCCTGTTGGGGTACAGAAGTGGGTTAGGATCCACTCAGATAACAAGACAGCCAGAATAACTGGGCTGGCAGCAATCCCTGTCCAGAAGAGCCAGTTGGACATGGATTGGTAGCAGTTAACTCCTTTCCCATATCTGATTCAGACACAAAAGTCTGTCCATCCTCTCGGGTCTCTGCCAACCTTAAGAGCTATGAGTCTGTGAATTACTGTGGATTTGCTAAAGGGTCTATATAGCATCTTGTGTACCCCAAGTAGATAACCACAAGGTATTTCTGTGAATGTCCTTCCAAAGTCAAGGCTCTGGTTATCAACCTGGTTTATTGAATCTTACCTGAAAGAGAGTTGCAATCTCATGCTCTTGAAGCGGCTTCTTGTGCCTTTTCTGTGGATGAATCTTGTCTGATTGTGCCACCATTTTCTCGTGTTACTTTGATAAGTTTCTGAATTTTTGAAACTTTGAGTTCCCCATTGTATATATCTAGTGTTACCAAATCTTACCCAGAGCTTGAATTGGTAGGGCCAAGCACCACGGGGTACTTTAGATCTTGCACCCATAAGCTCAGATCCTGCACCCATAAAGCTGGGTTTTTTTCAGCTTCTGCTGAAAAACTTGCAACTCATGTGAGAAAGGATTTCAACTTTGAGCAAGGTCACTTTACCTCATAACACATAATTACGCAACAGCAGATGAGACTTCTGAATGTGAAGAGCTGAAACTTACTGAATAGGCCTGGGGAACTCACCTGGGTTGCGCGGATTTTTCAGTGCAGAAATCTAACCGTATTGTCTGAACAGTCACACTTCCACACAGTGGCAATGGCATTCACTCATGCCAGTGAAATACATAGATTTTGTAAATGACAAATCTTTGGTAAATGCACTGAGTAATTTACTCATTGAAAGTCCACGTTACCTGGAAGATGATTTTGGTCAGATTCCAAACTTAAGTTTGATCTGCTGCGATATATTTTATCTCTATCTCTATGTTCATAGCATTGTCTGCTCTCTTTTGGTCTAAAATAATGCTCCAGTCATCTGTTATCAAGGCTTACCTGCAAGTTTTATAGTGTTTTTTTCCAGAGGCAGTGACTACTACAAGGCTGTTTAAGGGAGAAATTTTCTTCTTCTGAGAAGACTCAAGAGCATGCTTGATCCATTTGTTATAATCGTTGTCATTGTCACCCACGTACTATAAATAAAAATATTTCCATTGCTACAAATGATATTTAAATTGGCCCGATGGAAATAGAGACTACCCTTCTTCCCACCTCAAGAAACAAGTGAAGAGAGAGGTATCCCCAGAGCAGTTTAAAATTTAACGTTTTCATCAAACATAGAACAAACATTGTTTTAATTCTTTCCTGGGGAAGTTGTTTCAACCCTTAAGCTAAGCTTGGAGGAGCCAAACTTGAAAAGGAAACATGAACAAACAGCGTTCATGTCTGGAATAATCATTATCAATGTTTTGTATTGGGATGCAGTGGCTTAAAAGAAGTAGTGGATGGCAGTACTTATATTTTGACTGCACTTAGCCTATGTTGAAGCTTGCACAGGTGTATTAGTTCAGTTGTTTCATTTATTTTCACTGTCACAACCCTCACTTGGTAACAAAAGATCCAGTTACACATTCAAATTAGTTCATGTTTTGCACAATTGAAGTGCAGATGAGCTGCAAAATACAAAATATGAACTTAAAAAAAAGTCCCCAGCTGTGTTGCTGTTTGGAATTTTGGAGATCCAGACAAGCCAGACTTTGGTCCAGGTTGTCTCTGCCTAAGGTTTACTAATTCATTACAGCTCTATGCATGTCCATCTGGGAATAAAAGTGGCCCCTAGCATTGAAAATTGGTCACCCCTTCAAAGCGCTGATCTGATGTGCCTTCTCTGTTCAGGGAGGTGGAAGAACATTGGTCCTTGAGTAGCGGTGAGAGTTTCCAAACCAGAATGGTACTACAATCAAAAATAAAGGTGCACATTTGTTTTTCATCCATGTGTTCATATGGGCTGGTTTGGTCTCAGAAAGTCAATATCCAGCTCTGTCCAAATAAATATAAGTTACATTATGGCCTACTCCCAGAATGGATCCAATCACATACACATTTCTGCTGGCTCTTTTTTCTGATGATGGTTGACTCAGTGACTGGGCCTCAACCCCATGTTTACTAGCTACTACTGATATTTAGCTTAGATACAGGTATTCAGTGTAAAGAATGAGCTGGCTTCTTTAACCAGCCGGGAGGTTGACCTGCCTGCCCAGAGACTGGGGTTGACAGTGCCCTTTGTCGAGCTCCGATTACAACAGCGCTGGCAGAGCCGCCGTTGTGTTTGGCACTTGTTGGTTTCTGATTTGCGCCGCAGCGCTGTAGACTGAAATGAAAAACATCTGGTCGACTCACACGCTCTGTTTAGATTGGTTACACAAATGCATGATATTATGCAACCCAGACCTGTGATCCTATTTCTCCCTCTTCTGAAGCATTTCATATTTTGCTTTTAATCACATTGGACAGACGGCTGGACGGCTTCCAGGTGCTGTTTCTCAGATGGTGAGCCTTGTTGCTTGACCCACCAGCACAGGTCAGCCTGCCACCACCTCATTGTTTTGCAAGAACGCCTTGTGTCTTTTTTACTTCCCTACCCATAAAGCCAAGAAACACTAACTTGTGCCAAGAGACCAGCTGTGGAAGCTGGTGAAGTTCTTCCTGAAGCACAACAAGCAGGTTCAGGCAGTGGTGTTTAGCTCAATTACTCCTTGGGCTTTTCCCATCGGACAGTGCAGGCTTTCCAGCAGGAAGGGCAGAGCTGATAGTTTTCATCCCCCAGCTGCAGGCAAGTCAGTCTGTCCCCTGACACTTGCCGGAGATGATCCACCTGGGGGAAGCAGTACTGTGCATCACAGCAGGAGTTCAAAACAGGATTTCTGATGGCCTTGCTCCTATCACCCTCTTTGATGTGCATTTGGTATATTGCTCAAACATGCACTGCACTGGGCTGTCTTTTCAGCTCCAAGA
The DNA here is from genome assembly GCF_003259725.1 of Athene cunicularia. Classification (NCBI taxonomy): domain Eukaryota; kingdom Metazoa; phylum Chordata; class Aves; order Strigiformes; family Strigidae; genus Athene; species Athene cunicularia. The sequence continues at coordinate 31,738,558 of NW_020799142.1, forward strand.
GCGAGCGAGCAGGTTCTCTGAGCAGAGTGATTGTGAAAAGCTCGACAATGGAAAATGGTAGCACTGCCCCTGGCTTTCTACCAGGCTCACGGCAGTTGAAAATCAAGTTTAGTAGCTCAAGCTCTGTAAGTTCAGCTTTTAATTAAAGCACATAATTTAATGTTAGAGACCTCATTCTTTGAGAAGGGTACCATTATAAATGCCCATATCAGACCTGGATTGCTGAAATTGGCATATTGCCTCTATTACATTAGAGATAGCAAACCCAAACTGGCTTATCTTTGTAACCATTTGCCAAGCAGACAGAGGCACTGTCTTCATCCCAGATACATAAAAAAAAAAAAAGAACTAACGCTCATCAGAGTTGACTTCTTTTATATGTAAGCTGATGCAACAGCATAGCGTGACCGTAGGAAGAGCTGTTGAATGCAAACCTCCACACTGTCACGTCAAATCATACAAGGCTGTTTGCAAAGAGCCGGGTGGGACAGTGCTTGATGGGCTGTCCTAAACTCTGTCTCTGGGGGCTTCTCCAAATTACTGCTACTGTCTGCAGATCAGGTGGTATCTGATCAGAATTCCTCCTTCTTTATATATGTGTATGTTTCTATGTTTGCACACATCTAAACAACACAATATATAGAAGAGAGGGTAATGGAAAAAAGAATAATTAATGCCTGCTATCTCAGGAGCTCCTGATGGGTTTTTTTTTGTTTGATTTTTTTTTGTTTGTTTTTTTTTACTGCCCAGTACATGTCTTCTTTATAAGGATTTCCTCTTCATCCTGTGGCAGACTTTGCTATAATCCTGGGCTTCACCATCTAAGATGAAGGCATGGCTCCTTTAATTTGCTTGGAAGCGGTCCAGTCTTTGGAGTCTGGATAGCTCTGGTTCATATCTTAATAATACTCATGCCTTCACACAAATTTTTTAAATGGGAAATACCCCGGTGAGCCCCTGGATCTTGCTCTCTTGGCTCGCAGCTTCCCTGCTTCATTGAGACGACCAAGGAGGCTTCATACTCCAAGCCACAAGGGTCTCCTCTTCCATTTGGGAGAGGAGTCTTGAGTTTTAGCTCAGAGGTTCATGGGCGCACGTGCGTGCACACGCACAGGCACACACTGCTTGATTCACTATTTCTCTTGTCCCCCTTTCACCTATTAGTGTCCTTTGAAGGATCAGATTACCTTGCCAGTGGAAATATATGAGCTCTCTGTGTGATATAGCATAACTGCAACAGCAGATCATATAATTTTCCCCCGAAGGCTTGTTGCAGACTATGTCGAGTCATTTGTATTTATGACAGCTTGGAGGTGATTTAGTGTGACCTCACTTTGATAAAAGCCATTTAGAGCTCATAAATATGGGTGACACACTGCCTTCGCGGCTGGGATTTTAAATGGAGAGCTGCATTTGCATTCCCATTGAGCTTTTATTGTTTGGGGGAGTAAGACAGGGAAGGAGCAAGAGAAAACAGGAAGCGGAAGGAGTGTGCAAAATAAAAAAAAAGGCCCTTGAGAAATTAAGGATGCTGCTGTGCTTAGAGCATCTCTAGCTCGAAGCACCCGTGATGCCCCCTCTTCTCTGCGTCTCCTCCTGGGCATGGGACAGGGTGAAGCTCCACTCACCCCAAGCAGGTCAGCTGGTGGGAGAAGCAGATTCTCCAGATCGAGAAGAACATGAATTTAGCACTTTGTTTCCACAATAATAGTAAAAAAGGCTTCCATATGCCAGTAGGTTTTCTTTTAGCTTGGGTCTTAGTGTGGTGTGCTGTATTTTTAACTTAATTTCAAGGAGAGATTTCCCAAGTATATTTATATTCTGTAACTAGATTTATAAGGAGGTAGACAATTTATGGCCAACAATAAAAGATACTTAGGCCCAGCATAGACTTGTCAGATTTTATACACTAGGCTTAAATTGATCATTGTTGGAAGCAAGTAGGAAAATTGTTCTTGGAAAATTATAATTTTTTCATAATTTGTAATGCCCAAAGGAACCTGAGCATCACAGCCCATTGGATTTTACATGGAGATTAATATCTTTATTTTATAAATGACGATTCAGAAGATGAAGCATTTTCCATCTTTGTAGTCACTTGCAGAGGCAGGACCTGAGCTTGGCATCGGGTCAATCACTCCACTTGACCATCAGGTCAATCAATCCACTCCCTGCAGCCTTGACTTCCCATGTTGTCCAGTTTTTCTTTCTCTTGCACAATGAGTGCGGGTCAATAGGAACAACTGGAAACTTCTTGATGGCTGGGAAGCTTACCTAACAGATTCACATCTTTAATGGCATAATTATTTATTGCAGGGAGATGAGGACCATGATACTTAGTTTTGTGTGTAAAGTTATCCTGTTTGTGGGCTTGATGTTCAGGGCTGTGAGTTACCCAATTAAACTGAACAAAAAACCCCAAAAAAAGACTTTTTAACAGCATCTGCCTATAGCATTAATATGTCTTTTTCAGAGTTTTACATGTGTAAAAGCTTCAGATCATGATTTAAAAGCTAGAACATCACTTGTGAGAGTTACCCCTGAAATCTGTGCAGCGAACGTATTTTAGCATATACCCATACATTTGAAATACATCAAAAAGATTTAGGCTGATCAGTTTTTAAGCTCTTTCTTAGCTTTTTAAAGTGCTCTTTATAAATTATAGTGATTTTATTGAGCATTATTTTAAAATTTGGGGGTCTAACAGGATAAAGCTATCACAAAGACAAAATAAATCTTGCATGCCTTTCAAATCATTTCTACAGTGCAATATATCATTAGAACACTTTACCTAATGATTTAATTTAATGCCTAAATTAATCAATTAACCAGCTTGCCATTATTATTGTCTTCTGGGTTGGATAGTGTTTATATGTTGTACTGTCTGCTAAGTTTGATGTTTGCAACGGCAAACCCAATGCTTTTCTTAAACCATTTTATTAATAAAAATAATTCATGTCACAAAATGATTAGGCTCTATTACACTTAAACAGTTGTCAGAACTGCACTGCACACAGTCATGGACCAGCTTTACCCAGCCACGGATGCAGAGGTGGGGTTGAACGGAGAGACAGGCTCTGAAGCTGCAGCCCGGGTCTTCTGCATTAGCCTCAGCTGGTTCACGCACACCACGTGCCACCACTGCACGGCTGTCCCACTCTGTGTTTGCATCAGGGCTCCCACCCGAAGCCTAGGCAACTGAATCCAGAGGAATTAAAAGGCAGTGTGCTTTTCATTAAGCAAATGAAAAGAAAATCACAGTCCCTGCCCCGAAGATTGTACACTGTAATCAATGGCAGCATTAATGGGAAACTTCACTGCACTCGGAGGAACAGTAAAGCACGTGTGATGGGGCCCCAAAGACAAGACAACCAGTAAACTACTTACTCTGCTTCAGCTTCATTAGCCATTAAAGCAGGATAATGGCACTTACCTTGGCCCACCAGAGATTAGTTGGTCGTCGCTAGCACAAAGAGGAAAAAAAAAAAAAAAAAAAAAAAAAAAAAAAAAAAAAAAAAAAAAAAAAAAAAAAAAAAAAAACCAGGAAAAAAAAAAAATCCGTCACTCCAATTCTTGCCTTAGTGAGGTTGGCATCAGGTGAGGACGGGACCCAGGTTGTGCCGTGTGGCTCCAGATGCCGTTCTGGTTCTGGGGATGGATGCTTGTGCGTGGGCTCTTGGCTCGTGGAGGAGCAGCAACGTTGGGTGCGCGCAAGCTCTGGGCTTCTCCGGCACGCGCTTCCCAGCACGAGGGGAAGGAAGGAATTGATTTACCAGCCTGGCCTTTCACATTTGGGGCTCAAGTGTGGTTTAGCTCCCAAGCAAGCATGTTCAGAGATCACTGTCAGCTGCCCTGCAGACATTTGGCTGCTCTGCTGAAAGCCTCGTGCGGCTGAAACCTCTCTCGGCAATCTGCGCCGTGGGACCTGTCCGTGGCTGACAAAACAGAGGCACAGAGCAGAATTGACATCGCCATGCAGGGAGGCTTGTGCAACACCTGTCTGCACCGTGCCTGGCGCAAGCTGATGCCATTTATCTTTATAAGCATTTTTATTAAAAGTAGGTCCTAGAGCAAACAGACTTTGCAGTGTGGCTTTTCTCATTAAATGGGCTGGTTCGGTCTCTGCTGACTCAAAAAGCCAATCAACAAGCCCTCTGAATCTTTGATCCATTTTTCTACTTAGCTGTTCTCTAAAGGCTCAATTTCCTCTCCTGTCATGCTTTAGAGAGGGGGAAAACACACAGCCTAGTCCCCCAGTTATAATACAATTATTTGGTGCAAGGGAATTTATTTTTTTTTTTACACTTGAATAAATTAGTTGTTAATTAAAGCTTTTTGATGTAGTGCGAAAGGAGTTATATTTGATACCAACAGCTGTATGCTGTTTGATTTATAGTCCTTTGGGGTGTTGTTGGTTACAGCGATCCATTTCTCCCCCTTCCCCCACAAAAGACACACACACACTTCAAAGACCATTAACTGGTACTGTGTTTTCAATTAGAAGGACAATATTTTTGCTATTGTTTTCACTTTTCTATATATCACTTGAAAACCTAAGAGCAACATTTTCTCACCTTGGCCGTTTTCCCCAGGGTAAAGTCCTGTATGAGTGGCAGTGAGGACATTTGCAACACCGCCAGGGCAAAGGCTCTGCTTCAGGCTGATGGGTTGATCCTGAACGTGGTTCCCTAGCTTAGCTCGTTGCATCTGCAAAAGTAGGCAGAGGATTTCCTCTGATTTCCATTTTAAGTAGGTTAAATAGCCTCTGTGAGAACTGAGCCAAACTTCCAGGCAACGCGTAAGGTGTTTGGAAGCTGTGTGGTGTGTTTGGGTTAAAGTATGGCCACAATCTTCAATCTGGGCAGAATTAGGGACCTGGGTGGTGAGTTGGAGGGCCTTGGGTTTGATTTCTAGCTGGGAGATTAGAGAATATAATAGAAAATGTTGGTGGAGGGGCTTGATTACATACAATCCTTTTCTTCCTTCTAATCCTCCCTGAAGAGTAGATCAAATTCAATGTACGTTTAGTGATCTGACTTAATATTTTGATCTGCCTATCTGAATTTCTCAGAAATTACTCAACAGTCATCTGCCTACCTATGACTGTTTCTCACCAGGCCAGGGACCACATGCCGGGAGTATTTCCTGGAGGACATGGCATCCCAAGGGGCAGTCCTGCAATGCTCTTTCTCCTCTTCCTCACCATCAAGGAGGAGAGTGGCCTTGGAATAGCTCTGGTGGCTTTCGAGTATTTAACATGGCAGTCACACACAGTGCTAAGGAGGAGCTTTTCCGTATGTGATGCTCTTTCCAGTCATTTCCCAGCACGGTGTTCATTAACAGTGATGGCAGTCGGCGAGCAGAAAGTCTTTTTTTTTTTTCACACTGTCTTGCAGTTGGGCTTCTGCACCTGGGAAATGGCAGTGGGACTTCCCAGTTTTGTGGACTAACACATAGGGCATCTTTCAGAGATGATCCAAACTCAGCTGAGCAAAGTAATGGGATCAGCTTCCCGTGCAGAGGAGAGAGAAAAGCCTGCTTCTCCAAGAATCCCTATCCCAGGCATGGCTGTCCTACTGCTGCCATTTAATTTGTTTTAATCCGATAGGGGGGAAAAAATCGGTCTTAATTAATTGCCTTCTACTCCAGGCTCAAGAGGAAAACCCGCTTTGGAACAAATTAATGCAATCAAAATCTGCAGGTTGTGAGGCGGCTGGCAGAGTTCCCTGTTTGTGAGTAAATGAGTGCAGGTCTCCAGCTCTCAAGGATGGGAGAGGCATTTCTGAAAGGCAGTAGCTGGAGGTGTGGGCTTTGAGAGGACGTGAAGAAATGGAAAGTAGGGTGGCTTCCTCCCGTTCCCTGCTTCCCCACAGGGAGTATGACTGTCACCGTGGCCTTGAATCCTTTCAATAACTGGTGAGTCTGAGTCAGAGTTTAAAGAACTAAATGATGGTGGAGATCACCCCCGTAGGAGATACGTGGCTGGAGAGGAGTAGAGATGCCCATGTCACGTCACCGTGTTCTTTCTCTGCGCTCACTGCAGCTGAGTTTCATCCTTTCCCTGCTATCTATCTATTTATTTAGATAACTAGCATTATTTTTCCCTTCCTGATACCTCTGCAGCAGTGATGGGGGCAGCAAGGCCTGCCTGTTTAACCCAGTTTCTGGAGTTGCACATGTATTACACTGTTGGTCGTACTTTGATGGTATTCTCACACAGAACTCTATGATTGTACATTGAGGATATGCCAGGAGGGCGTTTAGGCCACTGATATTGGCAGGAGTCTTGGGGCAATGCCCATACATCTCAATGTGGTGGTAAATACCTTCTGGTTTTACTATTACATTGCTTGTTCCAATGACCTGTTCTGAAAAGGGCTTATTTATCCAAGGATCAGTTTAATTCTCAGGCTGTAGAAATTATATTTTTCTGCATTGCTGAGGAACTTTATATTTGTTCTGTAAGATGTTGTTTTAGTAGGACCTACAGAAATACTTCAAGCTTCATAAATGGATTTGATAGTGGAGAACAAAAAGGGAAAGACTGTTCATAAGGCGTTTGATTTATGTAACTTTGACAGGTTTTTTTGCAACTTTTGTCTATTTTCTACTTTGCCTATTTGGGTTCAGTTGAAGAGAGGAAAAAAAAAAGTGGTTATAAAATATGGAAATAAAAATTTTCCATATCTATAGAAGAAAACACGTATTTTCATTTATGTGCATGTCATCTCCTTGCTGGAAACTGGGTTAGGTATCTTATCGATGTCTCGGTTTGCTTCATCTCTGCTTTACTAATTGAGGACTTTGAACCAAGAATATCTGGCTTTAAGTTAATAAAAAGCAGTAGATCCTCAAGAACTGGAGTAACATCTCTGCCAAGCATCAAGCAAAGCTATACTGAGCTTCTCTTTGCATAACATACTCCTGTGATGCTTCATACAAGTTCCCAGCAAGGCGCTATATTCTGAGCTAGCTGAAGAGGTGATACTATTCTACTGTTGCTACTATGCCGCCATCCTAAAATATTGACTTCTGAATTATTCAGGCATTTGGAGAGAAGGGAGAGAATAAAAAACATATATTAGCTGTGCATGTTTCTGCAGTTATATGGAGCCATCAAAAGTTACAGGTGAAAAAACGAGGAGTGGGGGACGTGAAGAAAAAAAAGGAGAGTGCTGAAGTGAGCAATGAAGATGGGGAACTCATTAGCACAGAGCAAATGCAAGAGGATCTGGCCGTTAAGGGCCACTGAAGGGGCTAGTGAAAAAGTGTTGGTGCAGTGGGGTAGATGACATAGGTTGAAGAGAGAGCCAGGGAGGAGCAAACAGGATTGGGGAGGGAGAAACCATGCAGGAGAGCTGGGCCAAACTGTGTGCAGCCATGTGTGCACCAAGCCGTTGGGTGGACTTACTTGAGGAAACATTGGGGTCTGCGTAATTTATCCTTTTCCTGAATAAACATCAGGAGCAAGTAGTAGGGTGTGTGTGAAAGGGCAGCAGCAGTGACTCTTATATTTGGGTTATTTAACATGCCCCACTGTGATATGATTTCAGAGTTTTAGAGACCACCTTGTTTTCTTGTCTGCGAAGACCAGCGTTTTCATGTTTCTGAAGGTTTTCCATTATCAAAGGTTCTCATGGCCTCTTTGTGTCTTTTTTTTTTTAAAAAAAAAAGCTGTAATATCTCTATTGTTTGAAAAAGAATATCTGAATTTTGGCAGGGACAAAAGCTCTGCAACTGAAGACATGCCTTTCCCTTCTCCCATGAAACTCCCCTCTGTTCTGGCTGAGTTATGAGCTGTGTAAGATCGCCGTTCCCTATTTCTCACTTGTGTTTCTCAGGAAAATGTTGGCAGTGGCTCAGAATAATAACTGAACACAAATCTTTTACAGAGCTGGGCCCACAGTGCTGCCAAAGCAAAAATAGCACAGAGACATCCCTGGGGGCTCATGGGGCAGGTGGAGCTGGGTCTCACCCCATGCAATCTCCTGTTAGCAGTGGTTGTAGCAAGTCTTGCCAGCCAAAGCCGTGCATATCTCCCATGATGCTCGATGAAGGAAAGGATGGGTCCACTTTTGGACCCAACGTAATTTCTGTTTTCTGTGTTCAGGCTGCTGAATCAACCAGCTAAAAAGTAAGGAAGTGCCAGGTTCATCCCTGTGAGTCCAGTCATGATGTGGGCTTAATCCCATGGTGACATGCCTTCCCCATGTGTGCCTCGGTCACACTGCTGGAGAGACACCCACTCAAACAGAAATAAGTTAGCACAAATCGATGTAAAGTAGGGAAATTCTTTTTTTTTTTTTTTTTTAATATGCTTGCAGTCTAAAGATCTTTCTTTTTGCAGTGGCCAATGCAATAAGCACACTGGAAGTGTATGCATCTGTACACACGTTAGATGATATATATCCGGATGGCCGTGCAAGCATCACCATGTGTGCACGGTTAGACGTATACAAACAGAAGTTACATTTGTGGTACAGTGCAGAGCAGCAGCAGAATCCCAGCTTTTTTTTTTTTTTTTTTTAGATGCAAATCTAATAAAAATATGTATTTGCTGACAAACACACAAGAAAACTCCGTGTTTACATACACTCACGCGGCGCCGAGTGCATCGGTGACGCTCATCAAGCAAAGGCGGCTGCACGCATCCACGTTTGCTGCTATACAACCGCTTTATTTCCTTCTGAATAACAAGGAGGCTCCCCCCGCCCTTCCCTGGAGCTGCAAGGCTCCGTTTCTGACAATGCACAACCGCGTTGCTCGTTGGAGTGCCTGTCATTAAGCAACGCGCTGATTATTCTGGCAGCTCCGCTACTCAAGTCCCCGTGGACGAAGTCAGACATGGAGAGAATTGAATTTCGCCAAGGACGGGGCTAAAGGTCGTTCCATGCAGTGGACAGCTGTGTCTAGTCAAATCGAAACTATTGCTCCAAGTGTTACCAGCAGAATAGCTGATAGCTCTGTTGTCAGTTCATTTACACTTGCATCCTGTTACAAATTAAACTGAAATTGTGGTGCGCCGAAGGAGCGGAAAGTCAGTTTTCTGCCAAGTGACAATTCCTTATATCACCGATTTCCAAGTGCAGCCATTATATATCATTGCTAGGGGTTTTCATGGTTTCTAACAATGAAGATTTAGGATCCTGATTTTCTGCCACGGGCAAAATTCCCATTAGCACCTGCTCTCATCTTCTAATCCCATAGGTTGAAAAGGAAATGCAAAGTTCTGATAACTGGCCTCTCTTCTCAGCTCTGCTCACGAAGAATAACATACAGAATTGTTACATACAGAATTGTTTCTTGATTTTTCCCACTTCCCGAGCTTGGTTTTTAGTA
>NW_020799142.1:31747946-31783074 GCF_003259725.1 Athene cunicularia
ATGCATACATACATTTGAATTCAGACATGAGGAAAACTATGAAATATCTTGACTCTGCTACAAACTCTTCTGCATGGAGGTAGAGTGTACCACAAGATCACTTTAGCAGCAGTGATATATGCCAGTGTCCATCTCAGCCCAGCACATCTTCCGCTGAACCCACTCCTAAACTACCAGCAGGCTGGAAAATGCCTTCTGGGCAGAAACACAGCCTCTCCCAGGATCCTCAATGGGTCCTAGCAACTAAGCTGAAAGCCTGGGACTTGACCACATTTGGAATAAACTTAACCAAAAATATCAATGCTAATTAGCTCATGTTATGAATGGATTAAGTGAGACACCAGCTGCAACGGGGCATTTTGATTTGGGTTGTGGCTTGGTAATTAGATGCATATAAACTGGCTGGGGAGCTGTCAGTCAGCAAGCAGCAGTTTCCTTTGCGGTGTTAGGAGAAGAGCTTTCCTGTGTCCCATCATCTGTTTTTGCTGTGAACCTCTGGGTGATGTACCAGTGATGAAACACACAGAGCATTGAGCGTGAACTGAAATCCTCCCCAGAGGCACAGCCATATGACTTGGTGACTTCAGAACTTCGCTCCTCCTGCAGCTGAGCTACGCTATTTTATTTCGAGTGCAAAATGCTTCCTGTATGGTGGCTATTAATGTTAATACCATCCTTCCCTTTGATCCGTGTCAGCTTTCCCTCTGTTTTCTTATCTACCATTGCTGCTTGGAATGGAGTTTGGGAAAAAATGTGTTTGATGCTGTCATGAAATTACCTGGAGCAACACTGATCACAGAAAAGTATACAAAATTGAAATTACAGATGAGTGAATGTCTGCAACTGTGGTGGTGTTCTTTGTGGTATTCTCACCTACAGCTGGGATAGTTGTCCTGGGTTCCCTTTCTAGCCAGTGGAGAGAAATAGGTAACTCCAGGGAGATCCACCTATTCAGATATCATCTGTGTTAGGACGAGAGGAATCACTATGGGGAGTCTCTGGTGATCTCTTTGGATGAAGCTGTCTGGTTTTCAGACCTATATTTTTAATAGTTGAGTCAGGAGGTAAATCCTGCTTTTCCTCCCAGATCTGGAGCTTGCATGAAGAAGAAAATAACAAGACAGCAAGTTTCTTTATTGTGATGAAAGGCAGCAAGTAAAAAGGCAGCTTCACTGCTCCTGACATAGAGCCTTTATCAGCTCCATAAATAAAGGGCATATGCATGTAATGGCTGACTGCATCTCAGATTGCAATACCAATGTTTTAAAAGCCTGCTGACGGAGCATCTGCTTATTTCATTACTCCTCCAATGTCTTTGCAGGTAAGTCATGCATTATACAGTACCATCTCTAGCAATGCATGACTGGAGGGGACAGTCTGTAAAAACTCTGGATGGTCCATCGATTTGCCTTACCTTCCAGGAGAGAGAAACATGAAGAATGATGCATTCAGTTAATAGGAAGAATTTGCAAAATAAAAACTTTGTTTTTTTTTTTTTTTTTTTTTTTTTAAGAAAGGGGAACAACTCTATCTCATTACTGCATGCACAGCAGAGCAAAGATCATTTTCAGTAAACTCCTGCTCAGAAAACATACTGAGGGACTCAGCATTAGTCAGATGAAAAAGGAAGTGTCATGCTTTACTGGAAAACAGATACAGTGGTGAATTATAAGAACTTATGGTGAGCTTTGACGTTGCAACAGCGTTTTGAGGAGCCCAGGTACAAATTCAGCCTGGCCCTGACCACAGACTAACCTGTCTTGTGTTATCATCAGTAGTGTGGCAGAGGATCTTCACAGTAATCCCACTGATTTAAAGTTTCCCTTTAGGAAAAGAATTTGGTCCAGGGTTTGTAAAATACAGCTCATTGTAGAAGAAGAGCAAACTACCTCCCTACATGGGTTTTCCAGTTAGCCTTGTGCTGTGTCCAACTGCCATGTATCACAAATGCTTCCTTTGTTAACTAACAATACTGGATCTCAATGACTTGGGTTTTTAAGCAGTGTTTGCACTGAGTAAGAGCTGATTTTTTTTTTCCAGGCAGAAGCTCCTGCTCACCTGCATAGCATTGACTTGACTCACTGTCCATAATTCATCATCCTAAAGCACCCAGACATGTAGACCTGAGGATGTCCACTGGCTTTTCTTGCAGTTTTCCTCTCCTTCCTGGCAATGTGCTTTTGAGCTGTAGCAATGTGAGCTTGCTGAGTTTCTCTGGGTACCTACAGGGCTTTTGATAGAAGACCCAATCCAAAAGCTTGTTTTGTCACTGAAGAAAAGGGCCTGAAGAGAGGTTCCATGGTACTGTGTAACACTGTGGTGATTCAGTGTTAGTCAATATTGCATATTGACCAATCTACATATAATTCATATCTGTGGTAGGTCCTTTTCTGGTCAGAGACAGTAAAAAGCTGTTGGCCATCGAGCTGCTTATGTGAAATGAGTCCCTGGGCGTCTGTCCAGTTGTTCATAACTTCACCCATTTTATATGTACAGAAAAAAATTTAAAAATGGCTTCTGGATCCAGCAGATGTCATAGGGATGAACATGATAAAGAGAGCCATGGAAGTGGCGTTTCATTCTGGAATAAACGAGGAGGTGGGCAGCAAAAGAGTTTTAGCTTCATAGGCTTTCCTAATTAGCATCCATAGCTGAGGAAATACCGTAAGACATTTTCCACAAGTATTCATTAGCTGTTGGGTTTTCATAAGCTTGGTTAGACTTTGTACACTTTCTCCCACCATCCCATCTTATTTGCTCTTGACAAATATTCCAGCAAACATGTTTGTGAGTGGAAGTGTTTGTGGAGGCTGCAAATACTGGAGAATATTCCTGAATAGTGCCTTTAATATTCCTGCTGGAAACCTGCTTCTAGGGATCGTAATGTTCCTCTGTTCATGAGACAAACATCACCGTGTCATGCAGACATTTAACAGCTCATGAACTGGGAAGAGATCAAGAAGAGTTTTTAGAAAAGAATTTCAAATACGTATTTTTAGGCAAACAGCAATCTGCTAATAGTTCACAAATCAACACACTGAATATGTCAAATGCTTGTCTCTTCTGTAGTGCCCCATTTCTGGGATTTAAAGTCACCAGCAAAATTCAAAAGTAAACCCAAGTATTTTATTTGCTATTCGCCTCAATTTCAATCTGTGGAAGAAAAGAGATGGGGTTTTTTTTAAAAAAAAAAAAATCTGGTCTGTTTAGAATAGCTTCCATAACATAGTTTCTTATTGACCGATCTCTAAATAAGAGACTCTTGCTCTTGACTCCTGCTTAGATGAATGATTTCTAAGGCTTTTCTTTTAGTGACAGCGATGAATTGGTTGATGTTTGTATTAAGCTTTCCTAAGTGCACTATTAAATGGGCAAAACTTCAACAATAAACAGGCTGACTGGCTCAGTGATAAATTGAAAAGAGGGGGAGGTGCATATTTTTAGACAGAAGAATCATCATGGAAATTGTCTGATTGCCATGCATTTGAAGAAGGGCTACGTGGAAAAATGCTTCAAATAGGTAGCAGGCATTAGCTGCTCTTAAATCAGTGAGGCTGTGCTTTGGAAAAAAAATTACTTGTCTCATCAACGCCTATCTTGTCCTAAGGCTTGTCTAGGATCTAAGCATTCCTGATAGTGTTAGAAGTAAAACCTTTAGTCTTTCTTTAAAAATCCTTTAAGTTCCTCTTGTCATCATGACTTTCAAGCAGACTTGAATATTTTACCTTTCCCCTACATGAGAAAAAGATATGGGCAATTAAAGATGCAAAGAAAAGGAAAGGAATATTCACGGACTTTTGTGTTGTTTTGTCCAGAGTTGGTGGTGTTACTAAAAACCAAGTAAGGGCAACTGAATTCCCAATTTTGTTTCCTTTTTGCCATGTCAGAGGATCATATTTGCGAGTGATTGTTTCAGGTAAAGACAGGCGACGTATTCATGGTGTTTCTGTCCAACACGGGTAGAAGTACAACCCTCTGTGTTTTCAGCCTGACGGACATCAGGGCACACTGACAGTTCCAAGAGATAATCATAAGCGTCCCGAGTTGCCAGGCACATCACTGCATCCCTTGAAAGCCTGGCGTTACTGAGCTGAAGGTGAGGTTCAGGATCTAGAGTGATTTCCCAGCTCTGCTGCTGGCTGGCTCCAACCCTCAGCAAACCTGCACCTCTTCTTCGAGCTGTGCAAATGAGATAGTAGTATCTGTCTCACAGGAGGTGTTAAGAAGCTTAATTCATTAGTGTTTACAAAGTGTTTCTAGATCCTCAGATGGAAGACTCTATAAACAGACAAAGTAATACTAATTGCCAGCTTACACTGAATTGTAAAACGAAAATAAGGATGGCTGGAGGAAAGAGGAGGTGAATTTTCTGATGAGCTGTATCAGTTTAGTGGCTTTAGTTAAACAATTCGGTAGCTTGATTTCCCACTACCGTCATCTTAAATATCTCCAGTCTTTTCTATTGGTGTAATATTTGACCTCCATTTTACTTTGAAGAAAATCAAGGGGAATCCGAGTCTGTGAGTCAGGCCTCCTATACTAAAGAATAAATCGTAGGTTTAATTTCAGATATTTTTTTCTGAATTTTGACCGTGAGGTTACGTTACTTTAAATGGAATGAATTCCGATTTACAGAACATGACTTCAGCGATGCAGTTTGGATTTACACCAAAATATGTTAGAAAACAGTCTTGCACATCTTTATGGTCAAGAAGCGTGCCATGGTATTAATGTTCAGATCATTTCAAAGCATATGGGTGGGTTTTTTGTTTGTGTGGTTTGGTTTTGTGGTTTTTGTCCTCTTCATTCAGCCGTGGCAGGAAAAAAACCAGACTGGTTTATTCAGTCCTTTCCACTTTCTGAATTTCTTACAATACCACAGCGATGTCGTGCTTTGGTTCCTAGTTAACTTTTTGATGGCATTTTGGAAGGTATCAGGAATTGGAATAAACTGGGTAGCGTGTTGTTTGTATTTGTAAGTTGCGTTATTTATATACTTTTTTTTTCCTGCAAAGACTTCTTCTTTAGGACTGAGATCTGTAATATGTTTATTGAGAAATTAATCATAGAAATGGAAAGAAACTTAGCGCTCTTTCAGTCTTTAAAACACATTACAATTTATTTTTTTTCCTCAAACCCACACTGTTAAAAAAGTAGTGGATAGCCATTTCCCACTTGGCCTCCAAAGGGTGAAATGCTCATCTGGTATAAATTGGCGTAGGTCTATTCAAATCAGAGCGACTACATTAATTCACTCCAGCTGAGGCTCCAGCCCTTAAAACACCAGTGCGGAGAGCGAGTTTTGCACAGGATGGATTTTCAGGCTGGGTGGAAGGTTTTGCTGTGTCTAGGCTCAGGGCTGTGGGAAACTGTCTATTTGACATCTGCAGCATACGCAGCAAATGCTTTGGCAGTTCGAGTTAATGCCTTTTGAATTCGCAGGTTGTTTACTTTCAGCTTGAATGTGGATTTGCTTTCAGCCTCAGTGGGAAATCTAACATAAGAAGTAATAGGACCAGCCATCTGTCCGAAAGGGTATGAGAATTCCTGGGTTTGAACCAATAATGGAGATCAGGGACAAGTTCACCCCCTGTGTAATCTGCGGCAAATTATTGGCATGTTCCTTGGATTTCCAACCCGGGACCTTATCCCTCTGGTGCAGCGTGAGCAAGCGTAGACTTGGGAGGTGAGACTGGTAAAATGAACGTGGTCGACATCCCTTTCCAATGGTCGCTTCTACAAACAAGCGTTGTTCCAGCTCTTTCTTCCTCCGCTCTGATTTACAACCTGTTTTGGCATATAAACCATGCACCTGTGAAGCGGTCTGCTCCATCGTCGCTGAAGCCTGTGATCTCAGGGGAGCAGTAAACAGCACGAGGGAATGGGAACCCCCATCTCTCACCAGCATTTCCTGCAAGTAAATACCAATTCACGTGTTAGTCATAGGCAAGAGAATGGTGTAATAACTAGATTGACTGGGTCACTCTTTCAAAAACCTCAGGGTCAGATATCTCAACTTTTCATCACTCTTGAAAGGGTCCAGATTTTTTACTTTCTTTCTTTCAAGCCAAAAGTTAACTAATCTCTCCCTTCCAATATCTAAACTCAGAATCTGTACAAAAGCCAAGTTTTGAGGAGGACGGTCATCATCCTGCAGCACTTAGGAGGACACAATGATTTTGCAAAGAGCACAGCATGTGATGGGTAATGGAGCTGCTCCTGATTCACACATGTGGACTCGAATGGGCACTTGGGCCTCCTGTACCTGCCTTGGTCACCCACAAGAAGTGCCATCAGCTTCAGTGAGGAAAGACTGTATGTATTTTGCTGTCTAGAAAGCTGTGCCCTTGTTTTGGGAGCCTGCGT
The DNA here is from genome assembly GCF_003259725.1 of Athene cunicularia. Taxonomy (NCBI): domain Eukaryota; kingdom Metazoa; phylum Chordata; class Aves; order Strigiformes; family Strigidae; genus Athene; species Athene cunicularia. The sequence continues at coordinate 31,754,313 of NW_020799142.1, forward strand.
AGAATATAAACTCTTGGTCACATATTTCCACTGACTTTGTCCACCATTTCTGTTGACTTGCATTGAATTATTCCAGTTTGTATCAGCTAAAAACCTGAGTCTTGGTTTCCAAACTGCTTGAATCAGCTGAAGATCATTGCTTGAATAATTAATACGTAATAGCAAAGACATGAAAAAAGACTACAAGAAATCATTTAGGAAGAATGTCGTCTGGTCTGTAGCAGCAAAACATTAATTCTTTACTACATGTAGAATGTATGTGCTTTTAATCTTTCTGAGGTGAATAGTCCAGGGACATAGGATATCTGGCAACATCTTTAAAAACACACTGGCCTGATTCTCATCTGCCTTACACACTGAGCAACATTACTTGAGATATTCTGGTGTAAATCCTGCCAGGGATGAAAACCATCCCTGCAACGGCCCCGTTTGTCCAGAGGACTTAAGCAAAACACACCACTTTCATCCCAACAGCACCATCCCTGGGCTTTTTTACCTCAGTTACACTCTGGCTTAAGAATACTGGAGGGCACCTGATCACGTTCAAACTGCTTTCTTTGCTCCTTCTCTGTCAAATTAGGGCTACTGCGGATCAGATGGATTTCAAGATTGGGTGGGGAAACATGACTGTCTTCAAAGACTTTATTTTGTTTATTGATTCAATAGTATTTACTGACTAATAACCACCCAGGGCTAACAGGCTCAGTTGAACGGGGAATGTTGTTATCTATGGGAATAGCCAGCTTACAGATAAGTAGTCTGCTTAAGGTGAGAGAAATGCAGGCTTGTAGTCCTCTCTTAGGGAAACTAGCTTGTTTTTCTGCCACTTTTCAGGGAGTCTTCTTTTAAAGTTTTCCACAGAATCACAGCACCATTTTTCCTCATTTCCCTCATATGCATGCAGTCATGAGAACCAGGATGGCTTGAAATTAAATAAGCGCAGTCCAACCTTCAAGTCACAGACTTTGCGGTTTTAGGTTTTGCTTGGAACCAGAAGCAGAAGAGCCAAAACACTGCATAAAAGAAGAAGAAGAAGAAAAAAAGCTGTTTTTGTGGTATTTTTGGCATGGGCAACTGCTCTGAGAGATACTGGAAATCATGCAAGAAGGGTCTGTTCTTAAGACATTTCCAGCCCTGCTCTGAAGACTGAGGGCTTTAGATAAGCATCTGCATGTGGGGATCTTTATCCAAAACAAACCACCCAACCTTTTGTAGTTCACCCGTCACTAATAGCGACTTCCCCCTCTGCATCTCTCCCCGTGCACTTTCGCACGCACACAAGTTCTTCAAGTCATCCTAAAAGCTTTTCCTTGCCCGTAACATTTTAATTGCTTCTTGAGCAAGATTTTCTCCTCGGCAAAGAAAAAGAACGTGATGAAGTGCCCCGTGCTACCCAAAGGATTTCCTCTTCTCAACCTCACCACACGTATCGGGATTGCTTTCCTCCCCCTTCTCCTTTACCACATCTCTGCGTTCTGCACGACTGTTATCTTTCTTTTCCAGCCTAGAAAAAAACAACATCCCCCACCCTGCCTGGCAGCATGGTGACAGAGATGGAGAAATCAGTGTCAGCAAGAGTTTAGCCCCGCAGCTGGGACCTGAACTTTCAGCAGCGGAGAACAGCGCTGGGTCACTGCACTAAAGCAAGCCAGATTGATACAAAGTGCTTGCTCACCCTGGGAAGGGAAGCATCAGAAGCCAGTTGATAAAAATCTTAAGGCACCGACTCTTGTGAGCTTATAGTGGTGAAAGCTGAGTTTTTCCAGGGAAAAATCACTGTAGAGTGTATATTTACTGTCATAACCCCCAGAACGACACAATATTTGGATGCTCACTGCACTGGGGGGATACGGTGTAGGGGCACTGTAGATTTTAGAGCTGTTCAAACTGGAGGTGGAGCATGTGGACTCAACGTGCTGTGTACTGTGTGAAGTTTTCAGCTCTGAAGACCTGAACGATCATGTCTGCCAAGAGTTAATGTGCTTAGAAAGAGGATGCTAAAATATTCTTTCCCACTCGAGTTTGCAACTGAGAACTTGTTAGTCTGTAATATCTTTTATTTATAGCGCCTTTCGACTCAAAGAATCTGAAAATGCTTCTATCTGGGAGTCACTTCAATGATACCTCCAGGCAGGGATGCTTCTCTGCAGGAGCCTCCAACTGAGGTTGAGGGTCTGCTTTGCCACAGGCACAGATGAGGGACTCGGTCTTCCTTGCCAAATGACAGCACTTGGTACTAAAGGCTGGAGGGAAGGGCAGAGGGCAGAAACCCACCCTAAGCCTTAGGAATAGCAAAGAGAGAAGACAGACATGGAAAACATCTGGGAGAGGGGATTCGGATGGACACCAGCTGACTTTGGAAGCAGACACTGGGAGGAACCATTGACAATGCTGGATGGCATCCTTACACCAAGGGCCTGCGACAGTGAAACCGCAACTCAGATGAGGGGGTTTGGTGGCCCTTACCTGGATATTGCTCCATCCAACCCAGCCAGCCCCAGCCGTGCTGTGGTGGCCTGGAGAAAGCTCCAAGCGTGGACCTTGCACAGGGGATACATCCCATGCAGAGGTGCTCCTAAGGGCACAGGCCTTAAACCTGAGGCTTGGTTTAAGTATGCAAACTCACACATCCCTTAATGGGTGCAGTCACATCAGGGCATCTGCTTATTTTAAGTCCCCTTCAGCGCCTGCCCATCAGCTGCTCCACACGCAGCAGCTGGTGGTGGCCGAAGGACCAGCTCCTCCATGTGGCTCCTGGCAGCTAGAAGGTGTCGTCCAGCCCCCCACTTTCCTCCTGCCGTTATACGTGCAGGCCAGGGAAGCAAAAGTCAGACCAACTGACGGGTTTACGGTTCCAGCCTGTGATTTCTGCTTCATCCACAGCCAGGCGAGATTTTGCCAAGATACACATTAGACAGCTGCTCAGGACACTGCTGTTTTGTCTGTACCACCCCGAGCATGCTGTCTGTCTGTCTGTCTCCCAGTCTGTCTCTGCGACCCCACTTTTGAGCCAGTTGCTCTGTTATTCCCCAGGGTGGCCGGAGCGTGTTTGATGAGAAGCAGCCTTTTTCTGGCACTTCTGCTGGGCCTCCTGAGGGACTCGTTGCCACAGGGAGCAGAGGCACTGGGCCTGAGACTGTACAGCAAGTGACCATCTGCTTCACCACCCTCTAACTCCCGTGGCTTCCAAGGAGCCCTGATGTGTCTCAGTGCAGAAAGCAGTCCAACCAGGCTCAAAAAAAAAAAAATCCCTAGGACTCCAGTGGCTGCTTACGGGGCCATACCCTGCTCTGAATCTCCAGCCTGGCTTGCAGCTTAAGGCACTCATGCCACAAGGCTAAAACCCTCAGTGCATCTTCTCTCCTACCTCCATGTCCTTCCCAAGCCATCCCCAGCATCAGCATTATTATATTTTTTCTCCAAATCTCTTTCCTCCAGGCACCAGACAAGGTGCATTTTACACCACTTTATCTCTGTCATGCACATGCCAGTGTTTCAAACTCTGGTTTGAGTCACATTGCTGGCTGAAAGTTGCCTCTCTCAGGTCCTTTCCATGGAGGACATGCATTTTGCCTCAACCTTTCCCTACCCCCAACAAACTCTGTCTCCTCCCTCCTTCGTGGAAAGGGCTGGGGCTTGCCCATCCTGGTATGCACAAATCGCAGAATCACAGAATCGTCTAGGTTGGAAAAGACCTTGAAGATCATCCAGTCCAACCATTAATGTAACATAGACAGTTCCCAACTACACCAGATCCCTCAGCGCGATGTTGACCTGACTCTTAAACCCCTCCAGGAATGGGGACTCCACCACCTCCCTGGGCAGCTGTTCCAAATGTTGCCTGCTTTTACGGCATCTCTCACTCTCTCATTATTCCTCAGAGAAAAGCATACATATGTTGTGTGTACATATGGGTTTTTTTCCTCTTTCTTGGTCCATTGTGTGTTAATTCACATATCACTCTCTTTGCTGCTCCTTCTACACGTGCTGCTTTGAATTTGTGGGAGGGAGTCCCTCTATGGACAAGCTAAGAGGGAAAAAGGGAAGAAAAAAAAAATTATTATTTTTTTTTTTAAAGGGGAATAAATATTTGGGAAGAGGGCGTTTAAGAGGAGAGAAAAACAAATCAAACCTGGTGCCAGGCTGGAACCAGCAGCTGGTCGCCAGCACAGCAGGCTTTTTTTTTTTTTTTTTTTTTTAATGGAGCTTTGATATTTTAATAAAATTAAAAAAAAAATAACCAGCATATCATTCTTGTAGTAATTCAATAGTTGAAGCTGAATGCAAAATTTTTTACCCCACCACACATACGGTTTTTTTTTTTTTCTGTATCATTCTGGCATTTGGATCTGAAGTTTTAGGTTGGCTTTGCAGAAATTAGAAACTGTAGAAAGAAAAAACTTCTGCCTTTGGGCTTGAAAATGGGTCCAGATTCCATTTTAACAGTGGTTTTCGCACTCACACAGCCAGCAGGTCAAGTTCAAGGAGACCTTTCTAAAGCATGGGCAGAGGCTCATTAACTTGCTGCATCTCAGAAGCGTGTGGGTTGTTGGGTTGTTAGCTTGGCCCAGTTTGTAGTCCCAGGCGTGGGATGATCCCTGTGACCTCTCTCTCACCTGAAAACCATGCTCTAGTATATATCCAAAGCACTTCAAACCTCACCTTTGGTTTCAGACATATAGACCTGGTTTTAGAGCACCTAATTCTCCCAAGCAATGACTTTTGGAAATAGTGTGATAAATAGTGGGGAATTTAGGGATGCTTAAAGGTGTTATCCAGCCTGCTCTCCTCACTCTCTTCTTCTCACAGCTCCTTGCAGATCAATAGCCCTTCCTCTGTGGAGGATCAAAAGCTCAGTCCCAAATTAATGCTACTAGGTGGTGCACTCATTTCTGAGGTGACACTGGCAGGTTTTGCAGGATATCTGCAGTGCCTGATCCCTTGCTCTTCCTCAGCTCTCAGCTGTGCCTTCAACCATGTAGTTTCTGCAGCTTGACTCGGGCTCATTCTTCTCCTTTTGTTGCAAGTGATGGGTATGTAGTACTTGGCCCAGAAAGCCTTGGAGAGGGTGCAGAAACCATGGCAAATGTCAACAAGAGCTTTGGCCAAGTAACTTGGAGCAATCGCTGTGCCATTGTACCTTCCGCCCGATCCTACCTGTTCTTTGTGAATAAAGTACATACATAAAAATGTGTGGGTTTGTATGCATACATGCGCTTGCTGTTTGCTTTTCAGTTGCCTCTTTGGAGTTACAGAGGTGAGTTGTGTGTTTAAGTTACCATTTTCAGGGAGGGCACATAACATTCAGACATTGCCTAAATTTCCCACAAGTCCTCGCTGAGACTTTTGGCTGCAGCTGCACCTCTGTCTCTGGGCACAACCTGCTCTTTTTAACCTGAGATCCCTGACCATGAGATTCCAACCTACGAAAGCAAATGCCAGGAGTGGGGATTAAAGCCCACATCAAAGTGAACAGAAGAGACCCCGGCGGCTTTCCTAACCCACCATGCACCTGCACAGAGCGTGGCTCACGCCTTTAGATGTGGAGCCAGCTTGTGTTTACTATTGATTTAAAACTCTTAATACTTCAGTTACCAAATAACAATTCCCAACACATTCATAAAGAGGATCCAAAAGATACAGACAAATACTAATAGATATCAACAACATCCATTTGCGCAAAGTAGCAATGTGGTGTTTGTTGTTCAGTAAGGTAAACTGAGGACAGCAAATGAAGAGACCTTCCTAAAGCTTGATATTTCAGAATCTTTAATTTCCTCAATATCTTGACAAGGCTCTGCAGTAAGTAAGCTTCTGTAATGGATCTTGTTTGTCTTGAGACAAAAGTGTTACTCTTGTACTTTCCAAGCAGTCGAAGTAAGCTATCTGGGCAGCTTGGCCGTACTTCCCAAGGAGCGTTGCAAGGCATTGGCAAGGCAGCTGAAGGTCTTTGTCTTTATTTCTCCCTGTGCCAGAGGTATCTTTGGATGTATTTCCCTGAAACATGGTGTCTCATGAATCTCAAGTTGCTTCCTTCAAATCCTGCATCCTTTTAACACTTTATAATGAGAAACGTTGTCTGCTTGGAGTTATGAGAAGACTTGTGTCTGGAAGGGTTAATCTGGAGGACTCTTCCAAGGCTATCTTCTACCCCACACCTTCCCCACTCCTAGTCTTTTATTTTTTTGGACCAGCAACCTCACATTTCTGTAATCTAAATGTGCAAATGCTTTGCAGTCACGGTCCAGTAGCTGGGTTAATCTCAGACCCCTGGAGTGGCAGATGGCTGATTTGTTGCTGATTCCAGTTACAGAGAATCATGCCACCTATTATCTTTGCACAGGCTGCTGCTTAAAAGGATGCCTTGGGCAAAATCAGTGAAAAGCAAAGCAAAGCAAACATTCTGTGATCTGCATCACCACAGGTGAAAATGTGAAATATTTCACCTTTGTGTGAAGGGCTGGAGAGGTGGACAAAGAGGGGAGGGGAGGTGGGAAGGGGAAAAAGGGGAGAGGAAGATCTCAGTTTCGTACCAGAAGTTCAGAAGCACGGGGCAGAGTGGGTTTGCTGCAGTCATGATGTTGAATCACAACCAGTTACCCTTTTTTAAATGGTTTTGCAATTTGGTAATCCTTGGCTTCAGCTCCCTGCTTTAACTCTTAAACAAAGCAGGAGGATTGGTATCCTGTGGCACCTTCCCGCTCTTCCCAAAAGCCTTTCCAGCGCGGGTTGTCAGAGGAATCCATGGCACCACTCCCTGTCATCACGGCTCATTGCGTGCCCTGTGGCTGCTGGGGAAAGCCGTGATGGCCCCGTGATGCCAATATGCTTACCAGGGCTACTTGGAAGGATAAACCTATGCATCTGTGTGGGTTAAGGAGAAGCTTGGGAGACTTTCCAAAACAGAACAGGGCCGAGGGTGGACTCCAGCACTGGGTGCTCAGAGAGTCCCAGCTGGCAGATGGCGATGGTCACACAGAAAGGTGTAAGGAAATGGAAAAGGGCAGAGTGAAAGTTTGAATGCTTGTCACCATTTTCTTCACGGTCATTCCCACATTCAAGGTTTTCTTTTTTCTCTTTGCTCTGGGAAACACCATAGGGTCAGATGAAGAATTTGGGAAGAGAGTGTGGGTTCCCTGTGCAGAGTCCAGTGACGAAATCCGTGAACAAGGTAAGAACAAGGGGTTATGGCTGTGAAGGTTTTTGTTTCTTCCTTTTCCCCTTCAAAACCCATTATTACAGTGTTAAACGTGAAATTTAGGATGAGTGTAGCACAGAAACTGATACTCCAAGCGCTAAGCGAAAGAATCTAAAAAGATCAGGCTAAATCGGGTTTCTTTTTAATGCATGTTATTATGATGGTTCGGGTTTTAGAATAGTTTGTATTGTATCCAAATGATCTATATGTGAATAATTGTTACCAACCTCCTGACACCAGGACCTAATTAGGAAGTAAGAGCCTTAAATAGGCCATTTGCGTAGTGAGCTTCCATATGTCTCCTTGCGCAATTTATTTGCTTCACTCCATTGAGATATAATGAGAATGAAACTCCTAGAACTGCCTTTGACTCCGAGTCTCTTCATCTCCTCTGCAGTTATAACCCACTATTAAGAAGATAATATCTATTTCCCTGTGTTCAGAAAGAAGAAACTACTGTACTGCTACTCTTATTGCGATTGCCCAAGTTTCTCTATCTCCTATTTTCCAATGGAAATAGAATGAGAAATGCCAAAACAACCTGCAGTCTAAGAAAAATGTAATGGTGTCAGAGAAAGCACAAAGAAGGTTAGGGCAGGATGATCTTGAAGGAATACTACCTACCGTATCTATCTCAAAACCCTGCTGAAAAGCTAATGTTGTGGTATTTCACTCAATGTATAGATGCAATTTGAAGAATTCAATGTATAGATTCAATCTGAAGAGCTCTGTATTGGTTCTATTTGGCTTTCTTCCTGCTAGGTTGTGAGGAAGGGGGAAAGGTTGGTACAAGGCTGCAGAGTTTTTTCTTAATTTTTAATATTTAGCTCAGTCTGGAACAATGTGCTCTCTGGGACTCTGTTAATTTTATGTTGCAGAGCTTGTTCTTTAAGTATGGTTTCAGAAGATACCCTTTCTGTCCAAACACCTCTTACATGCATGACTCCATCCTGTGCTTCATACATTCCGCTTCATTTTTTTTATTCCCATCATCCTGAACTCATCAAAACTTTAGCGTATGATTGAGTGCCATTTTCTATTGGGATGCACTATAATAAGTTCTCAAGGTTTGGGTTTTTTTCCCCCCCCAGATCAGAGCCTTATTTAGTTTCCCATTGAAAGACAATTCCACTTGCATTGATTTTGTTTATGATAATTCACTTGCATGTTCCCTTCAAGGAATTGTCTTTTCCTTCCATAAGGGAGGTTAGTGCTGGTCCCCTTGCAGTGATAATTATAATCAGACCTGTCAGCCTTCACACAGTTTATGCTTATCACTTGCATTTAGGAGGATTTTTCCTGAAGCCTATTACCAGTGCTGCTTCTTAGGGAAAAATAGTCATTTTTTTCTACTAATCTTTGATGGCTCTCAGCTTCAAAAGTGTGGAGAGGAGCAAAATGACTGCCAGTTGCAGTGAAAAGAAACAGTTGGTCTTGCTGTAGAGCTCTGCATCTGGAGAGCCAGGGAGCGGGTGGATAGTCTGGGAAATGCTGAGGGGTTTAATTTGGTTGTGACAACGCTTCAGGTGTGCGGGAGACACAAACCAGTGGGTTTTTTTCCCAAAGGTAATGCTCATAGAAACCAGCTCTGCAGACCTGCTAGACAAATGTTTCAGGTGGCAGGAGGCTGTTGGCAGTGGTGCCCTCTCTCCCTGCTGTTTTGGGCAGCGATCTGTGGTTTTGCCCATGTTGAACCACTCAGAGGAAGGATGGTCAGAGAAGTGGCTGTGGTCAGTGCTGGAGGCGGTGGCTGGCGTCCAGGGATGGGCGCAGAGCGGGACCGATGGACCTGCTGCCACCGGCACACCGCAGCACAGCTGATGGGTGGTGATGGGTAGGATGTGGTTCAGTATGTTATTCATCCCAGAGTGTTTGAAAGTTGTCCACCCTAGCATTATTCACTGGGAAACACATCATCCCCTTTACTAGATTCTCCCCCATTTTCTCTCCATTATTCCTATTGATATGCTAATAAGCCCCAATTCTTTGGGTTTTGCTTTTTGCTAACTTAAAAAAAAAAAAATTAAAAATTACCATTTCATTAGTCTAATTGAGTGATGTATCTTTCCGTCCCTCCTATGTTACCTCCATGCTCTTTGTAACGTTCTCAGAGATTTGGGTTTCTTGGTTTTGACAGAATTTGAGGGTGGTCAGCACTTTACAGCTTTTGTAGCAAAGGCAATGTTTGGGAGAGCGAGAACTCTTAGGTACTCTGCAGTTACATATTTACAGTGTGAAGGGATATGATTTGCCTTTGTTTTATTTAAATTTTCTGGGAACTAGAGATTTATTTATCAGGTGTCACTCCCTGAAGGAAGATAAATGCCACATAGCAAAGACTTCATCTATTATACAAACAGATTTGAAGGCTTTACTATTACATTCCTCTGCCGGCTGCATGGAGTAAAAATGCCTTTGGCTGAACAGAGACAGAGCGATACTTAGCAGTAGCATCTTATGACCTTTTGATCAGCTGAGATCTCAAGCCATATTAGTGGACAGATTATGATGTGATGGAAAAAGGGCCAGGAATAGCCATTTTATCATGAGATCCTTTCTGTGAATATCCTTCTTTGCTATATTCAGGTGGTTAGTCAGTAGGGCCAGGACGATAATTTGAAAACAGGGGAGTGAAATACTGGCACAGGCAATCCAAATATGCTCGGGTCTGCCAACTACAATTGGATATTACAGATACTCCCTAATTTCCTACCCTCCTGTTTCTATCAAGGCAGTGGATGACCTTGCAATATTTCCTATCACTAATAACCCCATTTTGGCAGAAGGATCTGCACAAAATGGACCCTGAGTCCTTTAGACCACAGGGGAGCTGCAGTCCCTGAATGGAAGGTATGCACATGGTGAATATGGATATTGACTGAAAAGGGAAACATTCACATGGAAATGTCTCTGTCATTTTTGAGAAAATAGCAGTAATGCTTAAACCTATTTCAATCCCTTTAGGATAAAAACGCAGGCTTTAAAAAATACACAGCCCTGATAGCATTTATTTTTTACAGAACCCAACAGAAATAAGAACAAATTTCAGATTTATTTTGCCTACCTGTCTGTGCAGTATTACTCCTTAAACTTTGCTGTAGGTTTAGTTTACACTCTTTTTTATCTTAATGACCAACATGTATCTTCAGCCTCCTTGATAACTGGGCATAAAGGAACGCTCATTTATTGCTGACTCTGCACATCAGTAATGGTTGTGCCGAAGTTTGATCTGGCTGCTGCTGAAGGAAGGAAGGAAGAACGGACGCATGTTTGTGAGTCCAGTGTAAATACATTTGGGTCTATCTGAGCATAAGCACACACCCAGGCAGCCCACGCTGGTTATGGAGTGTGTAGCATAAGCCCTCTACACGGTTAGCACCATGTTGTACACGTTTTGCTTCCTCTTGAAGCCAAATGAGCTGCTCATTTTCCCAACGGGAAGAAGGAGGAGAGCTGGCGGTGTGTGAATCCCAAACTGCTGTCAGTGTAGTGGGGATGCTGATGCACCAGGCCTGGAGAACAATAGCTGCCACAGCCCTATGGAAACTCTTTGAAAATGAGAAGGTTATGGAGGTGGAGGAAATGCACAGCAGGACACTGTCTCCTCTTATCTCCCCCAGCCTCTTCAATCAGGTGCCTGCTGGGCTTCCCACTCCTCCTGCCTTTTGCACTAGATCATAGGATCAGAAGGTATTAGATTCTGCTGGCATGAAGTCATCCACCATCCTCCTGGCATTGCAGCTTCCTGAGTCAGGGAGCCGCTGTGAAACGTTGAGGCTGTGAGCCCACGTGGTGATTTCAGCCGCAGCTGCCAGGGCCACAGAGGTGTCCAAATAGGAGCTGGGAGGAGGCACCAGCTGCCCGACACAAGTCTCCACCATCTTTTCTTGGGGAAAAGCAGGCGCTGCAAAGGGTGGATGGCAGCTTTGGTGCTGCTGGTTCACCAAGTGCCGTTGCCGAATTACAGCTGGTTCACTAGGATAAGGTGTTCCCTCCCAAGTTCCATCTGCAAACCACAAGTCAGTTGCTGCACGGGTGATGCCCACGGACAAGCATTGCTAGTGTCACGAGAGAAACTATTCAGAAGGGTGGGTTCCTCTGAACGGCCCCCATCTGAAAGTAAGAGCTTCTGATGGCAGCTTTGAAACCTTTCCACTGAGAAGGTTTTGTGGTGTGTGTGGTGAAGAGAGTGTAGGTATGAAATGCTTCCTCTGCCTCCCTCCGCTGCCTTGTAGTGTTTGGGTCCCTATGGGGTGTAGGAGGGTGCCTGGACTTGGCCAACAGCATGCCAAGATCTTCTCTCTTGATGTGGGATTGCGTTAGTCCTGCTGTGCCTTCTGCCAGATGGTCCCTGCCCTGACATAGGCAATTCTTCTCAAAGTAAAGAGCTTGCGTTCAGCTTCTTGTAGCTCAGAGGGACCCATGAAAACAGATTTGCTTCACCTTGGGCAGGTCAGCACAGCAGTTCCTATGGGGCATCTTACTGCCTCCAAGGTAGCTTGGTTAAGAGCATATGGCAACTACCTGAGGTGAGATAATTTTTTTTCTTTTCTGGTATGCAGCTTAAAGTTGCAGACATTGAAGATGTAGTATCAGGCAGATGACAGTGGCGTGAGACAGGAGAAAGAGGGCAGTGGTTTGTTTATGAAGTTAAGCTGCCCATGTATAGCATCTGTGTCATTTTAAACACATAACATCTGGTTCCAGGCAATTATTCTTAGATTGCAGACAGCAGTAATCTCCAGTTTCTCATTGAGTAAGAGTGACTTCACGAACCAGCAAAAGATTATTGTTATAACCAAATTTAGAGCCATACAATTCCCTTCTCCTGGCTGCAAAGAGATGATCTTGGGCAGGAAAAGGGGAAGAAGGACATATGTCATACCGATGTCTTAGGCTGCATCTGTCTTAAACAAGTTAAGCAGTGTTCAGGGGAGTGTGACTGGGTATACTTAAACTACTAGACCAGTTCTTGGCACACTTTTGGTCCGTGACAACTAACAAGCTCCTAAATCATTCCTAAGCACGGATCAGGGTTCATCCCAGTAAGCTCTTTGCCTTTAGCTGCTGCATTAGGGAAGTTAAGACATGGCTGCGAGCAGAGATACAAACCATTCCGTGCCAGTTGGCCTCAATGCCTGAGAATATTTCTGGGCACATTTAATTTACTAGTGGCTGAAGAGGCTCAGACCCAACTGAGAAACTGGACTCCATCATCCTAAACTCCATTTGTCAGCAGTGGGAGAGGGGAGCCACCATCAGAGGCTGATTCAGCCTCCCTTGGTCCTGACATCTACAAATCATAGCTGGTTGCTAAGGCGGCTAAGCCTGCAGGGTTCAACACGCTGATAGCAGGAAAAAAAAAAAAAAAAAAAAAAAAAAAAAAGGCTATATTATCCCAGAAAAAGGCTGTGTACAGTACAGGTGCATTTGCTACATATTTACTAGTCGTCTCCCCTGCCTTTCTGAGCTCAGATAAAAAGAGTATTAAGTCATTGAGGTGTTCTTTCCTGCAACAGCAAGTGCCACCCATTATTTTTCTTCACAGAAAAGTATTTCTTTCTCCCTCACCATAGGAAGCTTCCTTTTTCAATAGGTTCCAGCCATAAGATTGGTGTTCTATATAATTTCCTTTTAATGGCTTGGTGGTTGATAGTTAAATGTGTCCATAGGAGACAATTGTAGACTTATATATAATAAAACGGCTCATGGAAGCATATAGCATTATGTCTTTCAAATCTAAGTAAACCCTTTGTTGGATAAAGAAAGTCTTATTTTGAGTTCACCCTATCCAAATATATCTCTCTACTTTTTCACACTGAATCAAAAACCTAGGTGAAAAAAAAAAAAAAGACCAAAAAACAAACTTTGGCTTCACTACTGCAACCAAAGTGTAATGCTTCATTATCTTTTCTTTCACTGAAATCTGTTCATGCACAAGGTGATCCGATATAATACATGTTTAAGCATATCAAACAAAACATTTTCCCTTCAAGAATGCCTCAAGTGTTTGGTCACAATGAGGGTGAAATTATTTATTGAATTTGGCACATGTTTGGAAACATGACCTTAATCTGCAGGTTTCCGTGGAGAAGGTGTTCTCCCCAGGTACTTCAGTAGGTCAGATAAGTAAATTATATTTTTGACATGTGAAACATGTTCCATTTTAGACAAAGGAAGTGATATCCTAGTTGTGTCACTGAAACTCAATGCCCTGTGTTGCTTGTTAACAACTGCACATTTATTGTTTGTGTCCCAGTTTGCTATCAAGTGTCAATGCACTGCTACATACCGAATAATCAATAGTTCTGTCAGCTGAGTATGCCCTGGAAATACAGTATTACTGTTAATATTGATCCACAGCAGAAATCAAGTCATCAAACTTTGCAGGCATTTCTTGCGAGCACCCTGGCTTTTACTTGCAGAGCAACCAGCTTGAAAATCTCTACAGCGTGCTACCCTCCAGGGACCAATGTTTTCTGCACACCATCCTTTCATGTATAATAATGAGCACGAACATAAACACAAGGGTATCAGGGCACCCGCAATCTGCTGATACAGTGCATATAGTTTCATTTCAGCCTTCTGTGGTTTCTGGGTGCAGCAAACCAGCTGTGAAGAGTGCTGGTAAAATCAAGCTGCATCAGCTCCGGGATCTGCCTCTAATGGTGCAACACAGCAGACTCGCTGACCAAACTAATCCATGTCCTGGTGTGCTCTTCTTCATGGGAAGAGTGAGATGAGCTGTGGATGGATGGCTTGAGACCTCTCTGTCGGCTTTCTCCAAGCATTGTGAGCAACATCGTCAGTGAAGGTTCATGCAGTTTGCTTGCAGAGGTGACTTCAGGCTCAAGTTATCAGTTAGGAAAAAAAAAGTCCTGCAACATTGAGGTGTGCTGGCATCGTTAAAAGCATCTGTTCTTTGCTCTCCTGCTCTCTCCAGGCTGCCGGGTTGCCTTGGGAGGAAGAAAATGTGGTGCTCCCCTTTCCCCCATGTGAGTTCACACCCCTTCCTGTGAGTTTGGCGGTTTTTGCCGTATCTGTAATGGCTTTGCAATGAAGCTGTGAATGAAAGTTTGGCAGATTGGTTTTACAATTGTCAGTCTTCCCAGAAGCAGCCCAGAATTTCATTAAATAAGATATAAGCATGATTTCCTATAAGCTCTTTTCAGATTTTACTAGATCCAGATAAATTAAATCAGTACTTTATCTGTGTGCCACCAAAATTAGCTGGCACAGACTCTTCATATAGGAATACTATAGTTCTGGTGTCTTGTATTTGAGCAGCAGCTGCAATATAGGGTGCTCCCCTTTCTTTAATAAGTGGCTCTACTTCAATAATAAGAGTACTGGATTGAAAGCAACCTGAGTGTGAGCAGAGCAAGACTTTAGTGAGAATAAATGAGGAGATGTAGGTATCTGTGAGAAAGGAACATCTTCATCATGTCACCATGGCTGGGAAAAGGTGCAGGACAATGACAGGAGCATAAAAGCAGGAGACACAGATGGCTGGAAGGATGGTGAGAGCCCCCAACAAGGTGAGGAAGGAAAACGTCTTTCCTTACATGTGTCTTAGGAAGAGGGAATCAGGAGAAATTGTATACCTTGTGCAGTGTGTCACTCCCCTCCTCGGGAGGATAGCCTCATGTCTGATTCAGTCTTGTCAGGACCCACTGTGCTCACAGTATTGGCCAGAAGAGCAACAACTGGCCTTTGGACAGGTATGAATGGGGCAGGCTGGTAGTAACGAAGAGCCCCTTGCGCAAATCCCACTAAAACCACCGGGAAGACACCAAGAGGCTCCTTTTTCTTTAGGTCGCTCCTTTCATAGGAGCCTTCCTTGATGTGTGGCAGGAGGAGCAGCACCCCAGCCCTTGTGCCTCCTGACATGGAGCCATCTGAACCTTGAGTGACTCACCCTGATAACATCATCACACACTCAGCTGTCTCGAAGGGTCTGAGAAACTTCCCACAGCATATGGAGGAACATTACTAGCGTGGCCAGGGTCCTCCCCTCAGCGGGAGGCGTGTGTGCCACAAGGTGTCTGCCTTGGGGTTTTTTTGGGTGATGTTACCAGCTTAGTTATGTCTTCTTCCAGGTGACCTTTACCCACATCATCACAGGTGCCGTTGCTCCCAAGGAGCAAATTTATCAGCCTTATCCTTCAGCTGAGAGCTTCAGCTTATCTTCTGCATGGCAAGCCATTTAGCACCTGGGAGATGAAGCTCAAGACAATGTCTTGGGAAGTCTGCGTGAGGAACAAGAGAAGTGTATTATCTCCTACTGGGCAGAATCAAGGTCATGTTTGACATTGTGCAATGCAAGGCTCTTTTTCTACTGGCGTTTCCTAAAACACAACTTCGTATCAAAGATTGCATTTCTACACTCTTTCAGAGGGAATAAAGAGAAATTCAGACACTCAGCCAGGAGCAGGTATGGCTTAGGGTTGCTCAGGGTTGCTACTTTGCAGGAACATGGAGCTAGAGCTGAAGTTGTCATCAGCTGTGGCTGTGTGCTACAAACAAATGGAGGTGATGCCACAGTTACATGCTCTTCAAAACATTTCTTCCCCCAGCAGTATCACCTCCTGTATAGCCTCTGCAGCTTACTTTAGCTGCGTCAACTGAAACCACAAATGATGTCATAATTTTTCCCCATTGGATAGTGAGTGAATGACCGTTTCTGCCCTTATCTCTTCTTTTAGATAAAATGCCCCAAAATGCCATCATTGAAGTTCAGAGGTCATTGGTGACTTTCAAATCCTCTCCAATTGCCTTGGATCAAAACCAAATGAAATAAAAATCAATGTGAGAGTCAAGAGGCCAAGACACCAAAATGATGTATCCAATGCAAGCAGCTTGCTGGTTTCAGAGTGTTTCTGGCAGCCATCTGCTTGTTTGAATTTGAGGATGTGATGCTTTTAAAAATCAGAGGAAAAAAAAAACAAAACACACGCTCGACCACAGTCTTCAGATATTTTACTTGATAACAGGATTCTCTTTTTTGTGCCTATTTTCTTACAGCCTCAAGAATGTCCTGCTTTGCAGTCATACTGTCAGCAGGTGTTTGTGGTGCTGAAATACTGCGATGTGTATTTCTCTAATTAAAAAAAAAAAAAAAAAAAAAACATTTTCTCCTCGCCCCTGTTCATGAATGAGCAACAGAATAGAGTGTGTTATTAAAACTCAATAGCCACTCATTTATTTACGTGGTTAATGACTGGCCCTTTTTATCTAAAAAGATACATTTTTTGTGCTACTCGTATTTCAACTCTCTGGTCTCAGCCTTGTCCTGTATAACAAAGAAACCAATCCTTTTGTGGATGGTGTTAACCGAGACACCAGTGACTGAATCGTATTTAAGAACTATCTTCCCCTTTTATTCTCTGAGGTAGTCAGGATCAAAGCAACAAGAGGCCAAAGCTGGAGAGAGAAACTTGAACTGCTGGTGTATCCTTCTTGTGAACAAATAAAGATATTAGAGATTCCCTCACTGCCAATGTCACCCCTTTAATCAGCAGCATGCCCACAGTTAAGAATGATACTGTGGTAGTCCATAAAAATCCCTGTCATGGTTGGAGCATCATAAAGCAAATATATTATTGTTCTTGGCCCGAAGACTGTATGACATTAAAAGGTGAAGACGGGAGGCGAGGGGTTGGCAGAGGCAGGCAGGCAGCAGTGGGAAAAGGCTTCATGGTGCCTATCAACACAGCCAGCTGTGGCCAGCTGTTACTGGGGCTGGCTGCATCACACTGGGAGATATTTGCAAGAAGACTGTGGACAGGGCTGCTGGATGTGTTCCTTTGCAGGAGAGACAGCCTTGGAGAAGAGATGAAGGTGTATTACCAGAAGTTGTTTACTCTCTTACTTGGCACTTGCTTAGGGAAAACATTCTTTCCGATTTTTTAGGTTGTTTGTTTTGGTTGGTTTTTTTTAAATATGAATAAGGCATTCATAAGCTAATAAAAGCTACATTTTCATCAATTATAATGGACTTCATTAAATTCTGGGCATTTACCACATCACAATGTTTATCTGCAAGGCAATATTTCCCCATGCTTAATAAAAGGGAATAGCAGGAATACCGCAGCAAATTTAAGCCACTTCTAGCACTCAGTGTCAGGATTTTAATGGCACCCACATTACCTTGGCTTCTTTTTATAGCTTCATCTTGCTTTATGTGACAATACTTGGTTTTTATGTCATGCTTTTCACACATAAATCTCAGCACCTCACAAAGCAGGGAAAGACACTATGCCCATTTCAGAGAATAGAAAAAAAAAAAAAAAAAAAAAGTGAGGTGATTTGGTTGTTGACCCAGAGCAGCTCTGTTGGGCGCAGACTTCAATCTTCTTAAATCCCATCCCAGGAGTCCACTGCATCTCCCAAAGGGAAGCTTTAGCCCTTACTAGACAGGCTCATATGGGGTGTGAATCAAAGGCTTGCACCAAACTGGGGTGAAGGGAGTGGGCATCTCCCAGTTGGCTTCTTGGCTCTTCTCTAACAGAGTGAAGCACTCAGAAGTCATAACCAGAAAGGAAAATACTCAGCTTGGTAAATAAAACAAATAGCATGGTGCTGCCTGTGCTTTCCTTCCGTTTTTATCACTGATCATAGCCTGTTAGCTCTTTCTAGTGAGATTTTCTGTAAGTCCTGTTTGGCATGGGGAAGGAAAGAGCTCATCTCCCTGTGTTGAACTTGCCTGTTGTCTCTGGTCTCAAATTTGCTTTGCAGGCAGCTTGGATTCCGTGTTCTTCTGAAGCTCTGTAGGACTCAGCAGGTCCTGTGCTGCTGTCTGGTAGCAGCAGCAGCAGCGACTTGGGAGGCACAGAGACGTGAGGGCAACACTGTCATTCCCTGCAAAAGCTAACTGTGGCACTGGGTCACCCATAGGTAGTCAGCTGTTTAAAATTACCCTATTCCCCAATCCTGGTCTTCTTAGGGGGGGTGGGTTCTAAAATCTCGGGAGCAGGAGCTTAATCCTGAAGCCATCCTACTGGTGTCTGAGCTGGGAATCTGTGGTGTTCCCAAATGGCTTTGTTGTGTTACAGATGGTCACTGGCTGGCCTTACTGCAGACTTTGAGGAGCCATGCTTCAGTCCAGCCATGCAATGCTGGCTGTTGAAGCGCCTCCACATCCCTTCAAACCCTCCAGCATGTCCTTTGCCGTGACGCGCCAGGCCATTTCACAGAGAAGGGGTTATTTTCCAAGAAAAACAGGGGGGTTGGTGTCCAGCAGCTCCAGAAACCTCTGGACACCACGCTCCCTTCAGCATTGGGAGTCTCCTGGCGCGGAGCTGCCTTTTATTTGCCACGCCAGAGCATGACTCTCTGGTCTCCCTCCTCCTTGGAAATGAGCTGTAAATCTTAATGGATCATATCCCAGTGAAATCAGACGATGAATGAATCAATCAGGAAGGTTCAGAAATCTTCCCACTGCTTCCAGGGAGAAGGCGTACTCGAAGATGACTCGCTGATAACTGAGGATCCATCCCCCCACGGAGCTGCAGAGCTACTGCCACCACGGCGTTTGCCGTTAAGGCAGCCTGTGGTCATACAGCTCTCGACAGACTAGAGGAGCAGAGACGTGGGCAACTGCACCCCTCCTCCCCAGCCTTGTCGGCCCTATGGACCCATCGCCTGCCCAAGGAAAGAGCTTTCTGCTCTTAGACATGGATGTCCTCCAAAGGGCAGATCAAGGCACTAGGACTAGACCAAGGGAGCAGAGGTTACAAAAAAGCGGAATGGGTGTCTCAGCACCAAGCCAAGTTGCTCTTTCTGATGAAAGCTTAAAAAAAGTGCCGATCCTCAGTTTCATATACCTCGAGGACCTGGCTGCTCCCTGCAGATTAGTGATTTTGTGAGGCTCTTAAAAAGCACTGGGAAGAGACTTCGAAGCCTGTGGCTGAAATTTCCTTGTCCATGCAGAACTAACCTATGGGGGACAGTTTGTTTTCTGGAAGGGGGCTCAAATCAGAGGATGAAGATGCTTTAACCAAAGGATCTAGTGAGTAGAAGAAGCATTTCCTGAGCACAGACACTGAGATATTATTAACTTTTAATCAAATATTGTGATAAATATGCCAGAGGGTGCTCATGTGAGCATGTATGTGTGAGAGAGAAGGCACATTTGCTTGCATGGTAACTAAAGCACCAAAACCACCCTGTGGTAACATCACCAGGTGCAAGTTTTCATCCCTGTGTTTAACTCGCAGTATTTTAGGTGGTGCAAGCACAGGGTTGTTTGGTAGTGCTAGATTTGAACTCGCAAGGAACTGGGGGGACACAGGGCTTGAAATTACTCAAATTCCCAGGTCAGACCTATTTCTCTTCATGCATCTCTCCTGCGTTGCTTAATTTGTGCAAAGCTTCATCCATCATCTCATGGCCAGTGGACAGAGCCAGGGAAACACATCCCAAAGTTTCTGTTTGTAGATACAAGCCTGATACACTCCAGAAGGGAGAAAAGAGCAATCAGCTACATGAGAACTGAGCCAATTAAATGTCTGAGTAGTGTTTCGAAAGTGAACATGGGCGGCATCAGAAATTTTCCATCAGCTGTAATAATGCCAATTACTTTGCCAATTGCTGATTCCACTGTGATTTGTTTAGTGCAGTCGTGCTTCGGCCTCTTGCCTAGGCCGATAGGCTTTGTTTATGCGGACTGTTTATTTGCAGATCTTCTCTCTCTGTTTTTTTCTCATGCTTTCTCTTTTCTCTGGGCCCGGCTCAGAGCCCAGGATAGCCCTCCTCCCCCTGTGCTTTCTTCCAGCCGGGGCACGGTATCACCAAAGGGTGATGAATTTCTTGGGAGCAAGAGATGGTGCTGTTGTTCCCAACTACTCTGTGAATTCAAAGATAATCTTCCCTTTCCCCTTCTGCCACCAAGTTTAGAAAATAAGGAAGGCTTCCAAGAAGCCAAGCAGCTTCTCAAGAAGTGGGCAGCTGGGGTCTGCTGGGGATGGTGCCTCCAAAGCTGATCACTTTTGTCTCAGGGAGAGAAAGAGGGACCTTGTGTCTCTCCAGATGGCAAAGGACACATGCGCACTCGAAACAAGTCTCCCTGGAAAGTTAGTGGGAGTTTTTCATTACTGTTTACATTCAAGTCCATGAAAATTAATGGGTGTCTGCATAGCCACTTTGCACAAGAGCTGCGATTCTTCTACTGTTAATTGGGGAAGAGGGCTAATCATGGGCATTTAGGGAATGCATCTGCCTGATTGACAACTTGAATGTAAACTGCTGTGATATCTTCCAGAGATTTTTTTAAGCTGGTTGAATTCCCTTCCCCTGCCACTCAGGTCTGGGCTGAGGGTTGAATGACAGTTCCTCTCTCCTCCTACGTGAGATGCCAAGGGGTGGCTTGACCTCCAAGGTCCCCTAACATTTGCCCTCCCTTTTGTCCTCCCATATCAGCAACTGCCATCTCCAGAGCCCCAGTAATGGTGCATTTTGCACATACCCGCCTTGCTCCCAGCTGCCTTGTAGTTTTGGTGGTGTGTGCTCAGCTTTGCCTCCCAGCTTGTCTTCACTGCCAGCTCCTGGGTGCAGGTGCCTGGAGAGCTCTGCAGGCAGGGAGCAAGAGCAAAGCCATAATAGCACCCTCCTGACTGACACAGGACTGTAAGCACTGTCAAACAGCAGATAGTTCATTCGGGGCTTTCTTGTGTACCTGGTTTACCTTGGCCTTTCGGTCCCAGGCAGCTGGTGGGATAAAGTGGCACATCCTCACCGGGGTACGGCAGGACTTGTTTCTATCCATCCCTGGTCAAAGGAGCCCCCAGAAACTCGATCTGCCTCATGAAGTATCAGCTAGAGGTGAGGCTATCAGCTCTCTATTTGTACCCTGCTATCAGTTTCAGCTTTGCAGCTGACAAATATATGTGACACACTTTGCTGCTCAGAGCCCTCCTTGTCACCAGGAATTGTAAAAGATCCTCTGGACATGTTTTCAGCCCTCATAGTTCATATCAGCCACAAATAGACACAAAGCAGACGAGCTGCTGGCTCACGTCAGAGAAATGTGGCAAAGGGAATTTGTGGAGGATTGATTAGTAACCCTAAATCGGGAAAATTAAAACATACTTTGGCTGTGGGAGATGAGCACACTGGGATGTGGTTCTTTTTTCCAGCGGTGTCACACTGCAATGGACCTCATTCTCCATTGCTGGGCAGTTTATGCAGTCCTCCAAACTGCTACAAAATGTGAGTGGGTCTGAAATCTTCTCTTACCCAGTCCAATAGTGATATTTTTCATTCACTTTGTATTCACTGCAACACAGCTGCCATGGACACCAGCTGCAAGCCTTGTTTTCTTTTGGGAAACCAAGACACAATGAAAAATATTTTTTCCAAGTCACAAAGCTAATTTGCGACCAAGTTAAAAATAGATGGGGAACATCTCCTACCTCCTGCCTTACCTGCAGGACAGTTTCACATTCAAAGACTGTTTATGTGTGAACATTTGTGGAACAGCTAGTAATTCAGCAGTCACTAAATCCATACTGTATATGGTTAGCCCTCACCTAAAACAAATATCTTTAATATTTTGAGGATACACAAAGATTTTCCTTTTCAGAAAGCAGGCAAATCAAGTTCATCTAAGATTGGTATCAATTTTTCTAGCCTTTTTCTACATTGCTCCCCATCCTGTACATACTTACAGAGTACTACTGAGGGATCATAACATACCAATTTGTGTATGTGTTGCAATATAATAACTCATCTGGAGATCTAAAATGGCAAAGGGATTATAAAGCTAGAGGTGTCTCTGTTGGTATGGCTGGTTTGGTGTTTATTTTAAGGAAGGACCCATTATCTTGCCATGTTGGAGTGCTGCCCTCAGATCCGCAACACTTCATGCCCTGCATGTAAGGTCAAAGGCAAGCAGGTCTCTCTCCTGGTGTTTAATCTGACTTTTTTTACAGGGTCATCTGCTGAGTAACAGCAGTATTCAGCAAAAGAAATAAAGACAAATTTGCCATCAACCTCATTAGGGAAACTTCTCTTGGGTTACTGAGTCAAATCCCGTGGGTTCCTGTCTGGACACATTTCTATCCCAGCGCAGGGGACACCAAACATTGGTATTTATTGCAGGTCTCATGCTGAGTACTGCAGACTTTGGTTATGTTAAACCCTAGGAGACTTTGGAGACATTTCTTCTGTGGTCCAAACCAGCAGAATATAGTTTTGTGTAAAAAGAAAGTTATGATGGGAGACACCATACGGTAGAGAACAGGCCATGAGAAGATGTGCTGTCTAACTCCAGCTAGTGTGTTGTAGACATTTCTGCAGGCATATATCCCCATCCGTAAAATGGGAAGATTAGTAATTCTCTATCTTGCAGAAAGTTAAGAAGCTAAATTAATTACTGTTTGTGAGGCTAATTGAGATTCCCAGATGAGCACTGTTTGGAACATTCTAATTCTTCTTATTATTATTATTTCCATTGAGATTTGGCTCCATGTAATTAGTTTGCTGTATCTGCAAACAGGTATGTTCTCTCAGGCTATTTGGAGGCACAACTCATGGGACTAGCCCATGCAGAACTGTGTGGCATCAAGAAGCGCTGACAGTCAGGGCTGAGCCGTCTTGTAGCCCTTCTAAACCTTAAACTGCATCCATCTCCTTGTATGGCTGTGCTCTTCAGAAAGTCACATTTCTGCAAGTGCACACAAACAGCTTAAAGAAGTTGGCCCTATTACAAATTTATGTACCATTATAAATTATTATGGTCAATCATAATTGTGTGTGTGCAGTGGAATAAAGCCCAGAGGTGGATTATGTCCAATCCAGGGAGGGAAAAGGTTTTCCAACAGTATTAAGTGTCTCTAGGTTTGGCCATCAACTTGTGTTGGGTTTAATGTTAAATTCTCATGCAACGTGTACCAGTCACACATTGTTTTAGTTTACACTTACAAGTGCTGTTGAACTCAGTAGTTCTGAGTTAGCTTGATATTTCAAAAAAGTCAATAAAAGCTGCAGTTGTCATTACTGAAGATTCACTTGTCAAACACCTCTCCCACTTCAAAGTAGCACAACAGTAGTAGAACAAAAAGACCTAATAAAATTGTGCTGGTTTTAAAACAAAACAAGCCTTTAAGATTGTGTAAGAGCTATAGAAAGTATATTGTTTTGTTTATGAATGTGGAACTCTGTCTGTTCATTACTTCCTGAGCCTGGGTTGGTGTGTTTTGCTTTTCCTTTCCTTTCATAAATAAGCAATAATTGACGTTGAGACATTCAGAGGAGTGAGTTTTAAGGATCTTGAAACACCAGCAGCTTTGCCAGAGGTTTCATCTGAAACAAGCTAAGTCAGTAGGAGTTGGAAAGCTTCGGGAAGTAGACAAAAATAATCAAGTCAATGTGTCAGAAAAGGCTGTGCAACTCAGAGTGGAGCTGTGGTTGTTTACCTTTCTTGTACATAAAGCCTAAAGGAGACGGGCTCGGTGCTGGGAAACTGGTTTTAAGCCAGCTGAGGTACTTTGCGATGGTCACATCTCTGTTATAGTGGGAATATAGAGGTGTAAGGTTTTCTATTCACTTACCACATCAGTGAAACACTCAGTCTGATACTGTGTCCAATACAATAAACTTTAATGTTGTGATTTTTATGTTCCTGAAATCCTCGAACAGTCCTTCAAAATCCCTATTTGCTAAGGCAAAGATATTTGACCTAAAGGTAAGTGGGAGATTCATTTTATACACAATGAATAGGAGGCTACACTCCATTTTTAAGGACATGTTCGTGGACTCTCAGACACCTGAATGTCTTTAAAGATGAGCCAATAAGTCTCTGACAGACTGAAATGAGCACTGCCATTGGAGTCTCCTTCAGCAGGAAATGTGTGGTTACAGGGAGGGAGTTAATATAATAAATAGTTATTTAATCTCCTCTGTGTCCAGCTTGAACTTGCAAATAATAGAAGCACAGCAAGGGTGCTTTTGCTTGCTAAGTGTTTCACTGGCTTTCCCCATATTAGCTAATATACCACGGGAAAGAACTGAAATTTTAGACCTGCATTTGCAGGATTCCCCAGCGTTGCTATCAGCAACCTCCCAAACCAATCCGTTCAGTTGGTCCTTTGATGTGCAATTAAACCCAGGAAAAAATAGCTTTGTGTAATGTATAAATAGAAAAGAGGAGAGATAAAGGCGGTGTTGAAGTTGCTTGCTGACAGCTTGGCATCTGAATGTTAAAGGTGCGTGCCACTACCTCTGCTTAAGAATGTGTCCTGAAAAATGTCTGCTTCTTCCCAAATTCCAGACCCCTGACAATTAGCACTTTATTTACCTTGCCGCTGCTTTTGTTCACTTGGAAAGCAAATTTTTAAAAAAGGAAAAAAGAAAAAAAAAAAAAATCTGTGAGGCTGACGATTTCTCTTACTAGCAAAAATGAATTTTTTGTTAAAAGAAATTGATGGCTGCTTTCTAAAACAGTGCTTTTTTTTTAGATTTTTTTAATCTTTATAAAAATAGCATTCTTGCAGGAAGCCATTAGGTTTACCCATTCTTACTGATGAATAGTTGGCATGTGAAATACAGACCTTTTGCAAGTTGGAAAAGTTCAGAGTATGCAGCGTGTTCTTTGAGCATCAGGGATAAGGCTACCCTGGCACATTTTGATTACCCTGACAAAAGGGTGAGATAATCCAAGTGGAAGTTACAGTGTTTGAATGAACTTCAGCCACTAATGTCTGCCATGTCTGAAGGCCTGACTGATCTCCTGCCAGTTTTACGTTTGGGTAACTCCCTGGCCCAAGTGGAGCTATCGTGCTTTACATCAGGAGAAGATTTGATTCCACCTTCTGGAAGAACCAAAATTAGCTGGTGCCAAAGGGTGAGGAAAGCCATTCAGATTCGGAATTAAGAGCATGGAGGACAAAACAGGAATGCCAAAGGGTGCAGTTATCAACGTACTACCTGTCTTAAGAAGGAGCGCATCTTGTCCTGGCTGGACTTTTGGGCTCCCTGTACGGGTGAAACAGAGCTCTGGGCACTGGAGAGAGCCATGGACACCAGTCGTCCTAACCACCATTATCAGTATCATCTCTGTACTCTCTGAATGGTGTTTGCATAAAGGTTGAATCAGGACAGGGTCTCTTGGGTTGTCATATTCCTGTTCACGGTGACTGCATCCCCTGTGTCCTGTAATCCCCTCAACACAAATCTATTAATTTCCATCTTAACCTTCATTTGGTTGGTCGTTCCCACTGCTTCTTCCAGTCTATAAGCTAAATTTATTCATAAGCTCTTCTCTCATGCTCTCAGTGTGCAAATGAGCCTAAGCAGATTTCTCACCTCCCTGTTATTAAATCTCTGATATATCAGTAGACAGAAAATGTCTCTGTCTTGTCTCTCAGTGCAAGAGAGGTTTTCCTTTCTTTTGAGGAGCCCAGTGGTCAGCTGCTGCGTGACTTCCAGCTGGTTTTGCTTCTCATCCTGCACATTTGCTAGAGGATGTTTGGAAACTCAAAGCACCCTCCCTGATAATTTGAAAACAGAATCATAGAGAAGTATGTTCTGAAAGGCTAGCTCTCGTTTTCATGAATTTGCAATGATTTTGTACGAAGATTTTGCCACACATGGTTTTGTGGCTGCCACAGGAAAACGTGTGACAAAATCCGCTTGCTTAGTTTTGTGGCTTCTCAGATGTAGATAAAAGTAGTTCTCATCATCGCAACAATAACCTGAGAACAGGAGGCGGTATCTCTGGTGATGGAGAATGGGGAGAGTCAGGGCTTGGGGCTGAACTAATTTCTAGACACACATGCAAAGCAGTAATAAATGAGCTACAGTTTATTATGGGGAGAGCATCGTATCTTCCAGCTGCTCTATTAGGACTTCAGGCCAGGATATTTAATTATGCCCTGGCCTCCTCCTTTAAGCAGATTATCACAGCGACACACTGACTGCTGTGCCCGGCCAGCGCCCTCAGGCTTTGCTCCTTCTCCTTTGCTTGTGGCCCTGCTGTCCATGGAGAGAGGAGACTGGGGCTCAGAGAGGGGATTGCTGTGGGCTGGAAGGTCCCTGGGTTTTATCATAGATTAAAAAGAAAAAGAATAATCTGTTTCTGAGAATGGTTAAGATATTATTATTATTATTATTATTATTATTATTATTATTATTATTATTATTAACACACCAGGATCTTATAAATAGGGAGTCTTTCGATAATGAAAATCATGGCAAGCACAAAGAAGGGCAGTTCCGGTGGCTGGACTCCTTTCTTGTTGTTAATTTGCCCATCTGTGCTCTGCGGAGAGCAGAGACATGGTGGGGGTCATCCCTCTCCTCTTCACCCTGCGCTCCCATGCACATTCGCTCCAAATCCACCTGTGTCAGGGGGACACATCGGTGCCCCTTCCCACGTCTCCTCTTAAACACCCTGCAGAAGCAACACATCCACAAGCTGAAGGCTCTGGTTCATCCCAGCAGGATTACAGCTGCTGCGATGTTACCTTCCCAGGTTGTCTTTGCTGCGTGTGGCTCTTTGAGCAAAAAACCTCCTCTCACTACAGAAAAGCCCTTGGTCTGTGCTGCTGGAGGTGAGCCATCTCCCCAGGGCTCCCTTTCCAGAGTGTTTATTTTGTCCCACCACAAGCTCGCCAATTCCTCTGTGCAGTGATTTTCACTTTCTTCTGCTTTTTGAGAGGGGATAATAGTCCTTACGGGGCTTTGAAGTACCATGTAAGCGCTGGGGTCATGACTGATCATACAACTATAACAAGGACAAAGGCAGCTAGAGTGCAAGAAAGGAATGGGTATGTGGTTTCCTGGTGAGGACTGGTGATTATTATTTAGCTTTTTGTATTTTAACCAGAAAATCTGTGGAAAAACAGTATAGCATTGCCCAAATAATTGGTTCATACACAGGGACTCAATTCACCGAATAATTTTGGCTCCAAAAGTGGAGATAGAAACTCTGGAAAAAATATGAAGCTGCTATTTTCCAAGCAGAAGTTTTAAACTTTCTTACAGAAAGGCATACTTTATATTGAGCAAGATGGAGAGGGGAAGAAAGATGAAAGAGAGGAAGTGTAAATGAGACAATAAAAATGAATTGGACATGGGATTTTTTTCATCCATAATATGAGAAAAGGCACTTCCTGAGCTATTTTATGTAGATTTTATCCAAAAAAAGATATTGTTCTTTCAGCTCTTTTCCTAGATTCTGTCACTAGCTCCAGTCCTGAATTGACGTGTGACCTGCAGCAAATGACAACTTCCATGCGACTTCGTTCACCCTTCTGCAAACAGGGGGGTTTTAATGGGCTTCGTTCATTAAACTTGCCCAGCTACTTTCCGAGCTCGAGGTGAGGGCGGCACTATGTACATGCAAAGTCTGGACAGAAACTGTCAGTCCTGTCCGCTCTAATGAGACTTTTCTCCTAGAGAGGACATCAGCATGTATCCCTTCCACTACTGTCATATATATGCAGCTTGCCATATATGCTGCAAAATATTCCTAGAGGTGCGTTCCTTTCAGTCAGTTTTATGTCAGCTCTCTTCTGATGACAGCAAAATTGTGTTCCCTTAATGCAAGCTTATGGTAAGGTAGGTGAAGAATTTTGGAAAATAGAAGGCAATTATTTTGCATCGGTGATAGACCTCTAATTTATGCTGCTTGCTTATTATATGGTGCTTCAGCCAGGCAAGCAGCAAAGTCTCGATCCCTGTAGGAGGAGCAACATGTGACAGGCTATTCAGGTATGAAATAGGTACTGGAGTCTATCATGGCAACGGAAAGCAGAGTCATACATCACAGCATGACATAATTTTTCTGCCAGCTGAGCTGTGATTAAGGTGTTAGCAAGTTTGTCAATTCTCAGATAGTAAAACTGATCATCAGAATTGCACTAGAACGTGCAAACCTTTGAAAACAGGCCAGGCTGTCAGGTTGGTCCAGCACTGAAATACTGTCCTTCAAGTTTCAGTTCCCTCAACGGGAGGGAGATGACGTGCAAGCAACACCCTCATGCCCCACATGTCCTCACTGCGTGCGCTGTATCCATGCTGTGTCCGCATTAACATCAGTGTGTCCTCTGCGCTCCTCCTCATCCAGCCGCATTTCAGCTGAGCCCTCTGATTGCATC
Source organism: Athene cunicularia (assembly GCF_003259725.1). Lineage (NCBI taxonomy): Eukaryota > Metazoa > Chordata > Aves > Strigiformes > Strigidae > Athene > Athene cunicularia. The sequence goes on from NW_020799142.1 coordinate 31,782,609, forward strand.
TTATCTCAGCAAGACAGAGATACAATTAGGGTTGTTCAGGTTTCGGAGTCATTTCTTAGTGTTGTTACTTTAGCACAAAACGTAATGACAATAGTTATGTGCAACGGGATTAGATAACTAACCACTAACAAAACAATGGTTACTTGAACTAACAAGCATGAGAAGAAGAAAGCGAGCTGAGGAGCGTGACCTAGAATGGGAGAGGAGTGAATGGCAGATGCCTTTGCAGTGGCATTTCTCTGCTGCTTGTAATGAAAGAACACTGAGACATTTGGAGAGTAAGCCAAGACCTGCTCTGGTCAAGGTGTTTGATTTACAACCAGCTAAAAATGCTGCAAAACTTTGAAAGTGTATATATGGCTTGCTTTCCCCCTGTCTGCTTGCTGTCACGTATGGAATTACAAGGGAAGGGTTTGGGTTGTTACTGTGGTTTTACTCATTTACAGTTGTTCCATGCACCATTTTT
>NW_020799142.1:31783124-31789609 GCF_003259725.1 Athene cunicularia
CCCTCCTCTCCTCTCCTCTATGATTTCTTTCTAGAGCTATGTATGACAGATGTCTTATCAGACTGAGCTCAAGAGGTCATTGCATCCATCCTCCTTAAGGCAGGACCAGATCTACCTCAAACTATTCAACACACGTTCATCTAATTTGCTCCTGTGTACATCCAGCGATGGTGAGTCCTTCAGGCGACCTGCACCAACATGCAACTATCCTTACCATTTACTTCTTTCTTTTAATGTCTCATATATATTTCCTTCACCCCAGTTTAATGACATTATTTCGTACGCTACCCACAGCAAACAGTACCACATTAGTTCCTTTCTCTCTGCTTTGGCCACTTATATTAAATCAGTCTGGAATTTGATCTAGCCAGGAAATGAATCAATTTCAGACATCCCATTATCCTCGTGCTTTTGCCCTGCCAGAAATGTCCAAATCAGGATGACTGTTTCCTAGCCAGTCACTTCAATCCTTTTTAGGCGCTTAAAAGTAAACTTACTTACAGAGAGCCTTAGCACACGGAGTACCCAAATTGAAGTTAATGGATGCTCTGAGAGCAAGTCCTGTTTATTTTGGCACCTCTCTGTACAAGTTGAAGTCTGATTATAGGTATCTGCATAAGAAAGCGAAGGCAGAAGGACTGTACTTTTTTATTTTTTTAATATTTTTCTTTTCTTTTAAATTGCTTTGGCAAATCAACCATACATCTTCTCACTTCCCCCTTCTAAAAACTAACCAGACGGCATGTGCCAGCATCAGAATTTCCCACTGATCATTTGTTTATCATTCAGTCACCTCATGCATGTAGTGGAAAGTTTGAACTGACCCTGGGGTATGGTATTTATTAATAACCAAAAGCAAGATTTGACCAAGTTGTCATTTAAAAAAAATCACATTCCAGTCTACTTTGCATTGTGCCATGCAGTATCAGTAGGTGCTGAAAGTTAGCAGAACTAAGTACAAAATGATCTTTGGAGTTCTGTGTCTAATGCTGTGGAGGTTAATGGAGTAGGTATTTTTCTAACCTTACAATTGTGGTTAATAAAATAATGGATGAGGAATGGGTGAAAGAAGTTTTTTAACATTTTTTATTTATTTTCTTTTTATTTTCTTTTGGCTCCACAGACGTGCTTAAACACACATAATCTCCTGATCCTGCAAACAGCAGTTCCCTTGGCAAAATGGCTTGGGATGGTTTTGGAGAGCTTCACTTAAAAAAATACACTTGCAAAAAAATAAGCTGTCAGAGAGTAAATGTTTAACTTCTCTATTTGTTTTTTTCTTTGCATAGCGTGTACATGACAAACCTAATTCATAGCTGCTAATGTTGTAGTTAATGTCAACAGAGCTATAGTTGGAAAGGAAATTACCCGGACTGTCATGATTTCACATCCTTTCTGTAATTTCTTCTCTTGGACAGATTGATTTTTCATGACGACAGACACTGAAACAGACTGACTTGCCAGGCAGCTCAAAGTGTCATACAACAAAATGCAACTTACGGAGATCTGTATATAAAGAAATTACCCATGGAAAGTACCCACCACAATGAGAAAAACAACAAAACCTATGACCAGAAGTTAAAACCAGACAAGTACAAGTTACAATAAAAGGGCAAATGTTTAACAGATTAAACCAAGTTGGTTCCTGGAGATTTGCTGCCCTGGGACATGATAGGAGGTTTCTGCAGAATATGTGATTTATTTAAACTTTACTGGACTCGATGCAAGGAGTAACCAGGATAATTTTGTGGTCTGTAACATGCAGGCGGTAAGGCTAGATGAAATCTGTCTCGCTCGCTTTTGATCTGTGATCAACAGAGAGACTTGTTTCAGTAACTTTTCAACCTGTTTGCCCAGTGCAAACCGAGGTCCTAACAGAGATTGCCCTGCACCTTGGAAGCACCGGCACTACAGAAAATGCACACACCGTGCAAATAAATTGTCAGTTTTTCACTGTTCTTTTGCACTGGGATGAGGCAGTAGTGAATTATACCAGGCTGTAAAGTGTATGTGAAAACCATTAGGAGGAGGCTGATTTAACCAATGAGACTTATCATGGTAATAAGTGTTAGGCTTGGTAGTCAGTAGTAACAGGGTCAGCGCCTTAGAGAGCAACTCATTGTGGAGTGCCAAGAAAAGGGAAAGTGATTAACTTGAGTTTCCAAGGGAAAAAGAGCAGTCCACAAGTTCAGTACCAGGTTGTCTGTAGTCATGCTAAGAGTCTTTGTCTCCCGTTCCTTCAGCAGCAGGAACAAACTCCCTGCTTGGCTATGTGTCCTCCTTATCGCTAAATCCATTTGCACTGGGAATTGCTGGAACGTAGAGGAAAGCCAGGGATCTGGGCAGGAGGGAGACCCAGAATATCCTGAGTTCTCATGCTAAGGCTTGGCAAAAAAATTGGCTCCTGTGATTTCCTCTTCTCCCTGCAAAGAGGTTAATTCAGTAATTATTCTAAGTAACAAGATCTCTGCATGCTTGGCAAAAGGCCAGAGATTCATCCAAACTTGTGGGCTCACTTCCCTGATGTTCAGGCCAATTGGTGCACTCACGCTGCACAATGAGTTGCAGATGTAGTGATCTCATGCTCTACATTGGTAAAAAAAGCGCAGAAATGTTTACCCCGAAGTTGAATGCAAATGCGGAAAGACGGGTTGCCTGAGACTGCAATCTGAATGGCTGAAAACACAATCACACCAACACCCACCCCCCCCCACCCCCCCCAATTTAATCCTTTGCTTTGTTACCTCATCTTTCTCATCTGTGAAATGGAAACAATTCCACTTAGCTTTGTCTTGCTTTGCCCCGAGGAACTGGAATGAGCTAGACCTTTCAAAAGGACTTTGAAGATTATTGTTTTGCATTACTGTATGCAACACTTCCCACCATGAAGCGATATTTAAGAATAAAGGTACAATTCTGCTTTGCCAAAAAAGTAATGCTACCCTTCCACCAGAAACGTCTCACTGCTTTAATTGTTAGATGGAAATCAGCTGTGTTTGACAGAGCCATTTGTAACCTTTGCCAGTGCTATGTGGTTCTGCACCACCAGCCTGGACCTGGTGTATTTTATTTTTTTTCCCTACTTTCTGTGGGAGATTATGTGTTGTGACTTTGACCTGGGACATTTCCTTTCTTCAGGAGAATTAAGCTTCAGTTGTTTTTCTGCTAGCAGTGAGTATCATTTGCAGCCTAAGAAATATGATTTCCTTCTTTTAAAATGGGTTAGACCCTTTTGGTTTTTTAACCACAAACAATGGAGTTCAGAGAAAAATTCAGAGGAATATGGACTTGGGAGCCTTTGTGGCTTCTGATGTGAAACAGGCCTGTCTAATGCATTCAGTTCCTTGTCAGTTGTGAAAGAAATGTCTAAAGTTTCATAATATCATATCAGTCGTACAGACAACTTGTCCTTTTAAAGTAGATGCTTCAAATCTGCACTTGGATTTAGTAAAGCTCACTCTATTTTTATGCTTGAACAAGTTTTATTTTCTAGGGCTCGTAGAAAGAAGGTAAAGATTTAACTTTTTTTTTTTTTCTTTTTTTTCTTTTTTTTTTAATTGATAGGAGACAAGTAACTCCCTTTCAGATGTCTGTGTCTCATTCAGGGCAATTAAGGATTTCACGTCATTTGATATTCTCTTTGAGAAGCCTAGGAATTGGTTACAAGTTTCTACCCTTGTTAGATTTAAACCCTATTTCATTTTAACCCCAGGGAATTCATCTGGGTTGAAGTGCCTGCATGCATGAATTAAATCACAGCAACATTGCTACGTCTCTTTAACACAGAGGTCTCAAAACTCTGAAATACGTGTTCATTTCTCAGACCTGCCCTGTGAGATGGGAATGGTAGTGGTATCATTTTCAGAACTGCAAGATCTGTACGCACTAAACTATACGTCTTCCTTCCTTCTTCTGTAATGTCTGTTACCTTGAGAAGACAAGGAGCAGAGGCTGCTACCTGCGCGTAGATCTATGTGACCTCTGGTCTGGGGTGCTTTGTTCATAGCTGAAGGGATGTGACTGAGGCTGTGTCTGAAAAAGGATGTTTTTAGCTGGTTGAGCGGTAGTAATTCCAGTTTAAATGCTTGTGATCCCATTGATTTAATCTGGCACGGTTTCAGCAGGCTAGACGGGTGAGTGTCTGCTGCTCAGAGTCATCGGTGGCCTTAGGGCTTTCTCCAGTGAGGTGTGAGATGGGGATTTGAGAGACAAAGAGCTTCAATTCTGTCTCATCTGTGATCCAGCCAGCAGGCCTTGTGTAAGAGGTGAAGGGGTGTTAGCACTTTGGCTGTGTTAGCAAAGGGGACAACCTTGTTCGGTTCTTCAGATAAAAGATCAAGATCTTCTTACCAGATGAAGATCCCTGGCTGTAGTTCTCAACTGGGTCAATTTTGAGCGGTTCAGCCCGTCCTCGGGTATTTTTTTGTAGTAGTTTTAGACGCACAAAAAAAACCTAGAAGGAGAGGATGAATGCCACTGTGGAGCTCTGATCCAAAATGAAAGTACATCACGCTCTCATTGCTGGGGGGTGCCTTACCGGGCCAACTTGAGTCCCTCAGTGAAAGCCGTAGTCCGTTACGTGCCAGAGCTGGCTGTTACAATCTTGAGATGAACAGCATGATGGCCATGGCAGGTCATCTCCTGCAGAAAGGATAACAAAATATTTGTGTATCTTAGGCAGATGGAGGGATGAGTAACAGAAGCACGTGGGAAAGCAGGTACTTCTATAATTACCCAGAGAAGGCTGCTCACCTTCACAGACCAGCAGAGCTGGCTTAATGTAGCAACAGCAGCTCTTGTACCAGTTGAAGGAACAGCAAAGCTGCCATGGCAACGTCTTCTCCTCAGGGGATCCCAGACAGGATTCTGGCCAAGCCAGCCCGAATTTCTCCTGTGCTTTCCACTGCCGCACTGCCCCTCCAGCTGGCTACAAAAGGCAAAACCCAGCCCATAAACTGAAGTAGAGTAAATGTTAGTTAAACATTTACAGCTCTTAAGATCATACAAGCAGTAGAAGCAGCTGTCAAGTTAGGACATACCTCTTCTGGTCTGTGACTAGTCCAGCCTCAGTGTGTAAGGGATGCTAACGGTGAGATGCTGCAACCACAGCCTCAGGGAATGGCTTAAGTGATCAAGTCCAAAGTATTTTCCCACCCAGGTGACTCAGAGATGAAAAGACCCACGAAGCACCATAGATGGACAATATCAGGACAGGTCTCTATCTGGTAAAGGTCTTTCCTCTCATGTAGTCCATGAAACACCACAGGAAAAAGGTTCAGCAACCTGTTTGATGGACGTTCAAAGAGTGAAGAAGAAAGCTTTGGACTCTTTTTTTAAATTTTTTTTCTTTTTCTTTTTTTTTTTTCCCCGCCAAGATAGTGCTCAGCCTTTTTCCTTTTAATGAAGCCATCATGCAGGGCTCAGTTTCATGGGCTCACCCCTCCCTCTAAACAAGCTATGTCTGCTTTGCATTAATCATTAATTGCCTTGGCTGGAACATAGGCCTTCTGTGTAGACACTCAGAGCAGAACATAGCAGAAAAGGAAGTGGTCTTTCCTTTTGTTTAATACTGCCTCTCAGGCAACTGAAGGTATTGGATGCTTCTCATGTTTCCAGATATTCTCTGATGGAAAAAAAAAAAAAAAAAAAAAAAAAAAAAAGCTATATTCCCCTAAAGTTGCAGTTGTATTAGATATCAGCAAATACATCTTTTTAGTGAATTCAAAGCGTTTTTTGTTGTTTTGTTTTTTTTTTTTTTTTTTTTTTTTAAAAGTGTTTCTATATTGTGGTATAAAAACAGATAGCTGCTATGTATTACATATTTCTTTTCCTAGTGTGACTGAGGTATTGCAATCAAAATTTTCCTTTCCCCTTCTGAATTCATGCAACAAAGTATATCACAGCCGCAGTCATATGAGGACATGTTGGGTGACTGTACCTTTAGTGATTACTTCTCATCTGTCCATAAGCATGTATAAATATGGTAGTCATGTATGTTGGTGATAGTCTTCTTTCAATAGATTAGATGTTATTAAGCATTATATAAACATGACTGCTAAAATGAATGTATCTGGATAGCCCTTGAAGTTTTTAATCCTGTTCATAGTCATATGGCAGTTACTTAGTTTGTAGCTAATTTTATAAAAGAGATAAAAGGATAATATATAAAATATAAAATATGTATATGGGTCTGAATCTCGATCCTCCAAAACAGTGCCTTCAAAGATCAGACTGTGTTTTTAAAAACTTTGCTAATTAAGATAAAGTATGAAGTACCACTCATTCCTTGAATAAAATATTTACTCTACAGATTTACTGTGTAGATTTAAAAGTCAGTGAACAGAATTTGAAGAAGTGCTATTCATATTTTCCAAGGAAAAATTGCTTTTAGCCAAAACAAAATTTGGAAATAAATATTTGGAAATTATTCGTAGATGATTGGCTTATGAAGCTAGAGCAGCAACTGGAAAAAAAAAAAAAAAAAA
>NW_020799142.1:31789659-31835175 GCF_003259725.1 Athene cunicularia
GGGGGGTGGGGGGGGTGGAGTGGGAATAGATGCCCACAATGCTGTAGAACTTAAAGGTGAGGAAGAACATAGCAGAAAAAAAAATCTAGGAAAAACAGATCAAGAATTCTGGCCAAAAGTAACTGAATGTGATGGATAAAGGTTCAGCTACTTTTCATAGTGACAGATAAGTAATGAGGTTGATCTGCTGCGATATTGTCTGGAAATAGAATAGATTACATTCTTAATAGGTTCAAATTGATTCTTAATAGTTCAGACCATCTGCTGAAACTGTGGAATAATAAAACTAGTACTTTTATTATGACCTTCATCTAAAGCACACTAAACACTCTGGGAAGGTACGTGAACATTTCTAAACCTGTGTTTTGTTTGGACAGTTTGGAAAAAGTAATTTGCACAGGGTTTGAGGGTCAGGCTCTGGCATGGTTGGTATAAAAGCAAACCCAATGAGCTTCCAGCTCTGTCTTGTGGGTGCTTATCAATTTCATCATCCATTTAAGCTGGTTCCTCAGAAGCTAAATGTAGTAAAGGACATGAAGGGAAAAATGTGATAATAAGAAGTAGTAGTAGTAGTAGTAATAGTAGTAGTAGTAGTAGTAGCATTTTGGAAAGTGTGTATGTGTGTGTGCGCTCACACACATACAGGAGTATCTTCTTACACTGACTCTGATCAGAGAGTTCTCAGGTGGGACCATTTACAAGAGAACATTTTGCTCTAGACATGCAGAGTGATAACAAGATGTGTTAAAGTTGCTGAGCTCTTCCTTCAGGAGGAGTGTTCAGTTTGAAGTAGGTAAAACAAAGCACACAGTTTCAATAAATATAATAAATATGAGGTGAAGAGAGTGCTGTAAAATAAAGATAACAGAACTGAAGATCAGGAGAGATGTTTATATTTGAGGATGTCTCTTGTTCATGTCCGTTATGAAACAGGTTGAAAGGCATAAAATTGGCAGGAGCCCTGTTGTTACTAGGTGTATCTGGAAGCTGATCATAGAAATGTTATCTGCATGATATGATTAACTCCAACTAGCATCTATATATAGACATGGGGTTTTTTATAGAGAGATCTTTCCAAGGATATCCTTTCACTTTGTAGTAGATGGAGCCCTATGAAAATAGAAACCTGGACTCTCATTTCTGTTATTTGATTGTGCAGTGCAAGGTGCAATAGGCTTCTCATCTATGACAATATATATAATGACAATTGAATAAAGAGAATACAGACGCTTGTGGCAAATGGCTATTTCCAACATATCTAGCATTCACGCAGCCCCTTGCATTTTTGTTAGTGATTTGGGTAACTGCCCAGTTTCTATCTGCAAATGCCTGTTTCATCACAGGCAGAGATTTGTTTGAGATTTGGTGTAGTTACGGATGGAGGTAAAAGTAAGTGAAGCCCGTCAAGATTTATCTCAGATGATGACTGTGACTTGTTGACTTTTGAAACACACATATATTGTAATGCCATGGAGCCTAAGTCAGAGACTGGAAACCTTGTACTTTGGAGGTAGGATAAAAAGAACAAAAAGCTGCCCCTTGGTTATTGGAAACCAAGCACCAAAGAGAACTTTTCCCCTCCAACCTATGTATGTCCTGTTGCAGTAGAAAAGAAACAAAGTGTGACTAAAGGTGGCAGAGTGCTAATTGAAATCCAGTGCTTAAAAGACGTTGCTCTAAATCAAGAGGAGATCTGCTCCCATCTCTGCTCCAGAGCCGCGTCAGTTACTTGTCCTCTCTGCCCTTTAGCTTCTCTGTTCTCGATGGGTGTGTAGCAGTATTTATTTAAAGGGTTCTGAGACCCAATTTATTAATATTTGCAGCATTCTTTCAGATCTCTGGGAAGCTGGGATATGGAAAGACGTTGGTCTTACTAAAGGATGTCCTAGTTCAACATAAAAATGAAGCTGTTTTTCTGCTAGGTGGGTAGAAGTTTGGACAAAGATCTTTTATTTTTGAAAGGGAAAAAAGACTGGACCACTTGGGCTTCAGACCTGGTGATCTGGATCTGCATCAGCACTTCCAGAGAGGAAATACAGCAATCTCCTCAAAATAGCAGAGGGAAACGCAGTATTAACCAAGGGTGAATTGGAACCAGCAGTGTTTTTCACAGTGGTAGTGGTTAATCATTAAAACAAGGGGCCAGGGGAAGTAATGAATTCTTCATCTTTTGATGTCTTCAAGATTGAAGGCCTCTCTGGAGGAAATGTTTTAGACAAAAGTTCTTGGGCTCAACAAAAGAGTAACTGGGTAAAAATTAAAGCTCTATGACATATAAAAGATAGATGATCTATTAGTCCCTCTACGTGTGTGATTCATTTCACACAACTTTAGTTGGTCTAAAGTTAGATGCCTAAGGTTGAACCGATCACCCTGGGCTCCCTTTTTAGTCAGCAGTAAGAAATAGGCATCTCCAGGGAGCAATCCATTTGACATGCCTTAGCTGCCTGTTTCAGTGTGATGCGAATTGTCCTCTGGGGTACCTGATCCTCTTCACTGACTACCAAGGAAGCCTGCGGTGACTCGTTCCTGTTTCGTGGTACTACTTGCTTTGCATCATTTATGAGTCAGTTTCTGCTTGAGTCATATTCCCATGTTGGTGAAGTATTCTGTGTTTTGAAAGGGGGACCTGAGAATGTCACTCTCATTGCTTTAGGGGCATGGATGTGGGTAAAGGTAGGACAAATCCTGTTCTGAGTTTCTCTGGTATACAGTTTCATCAATCACACAGGTTTTGGTGGAATTACCATGCCTTGCGTCTTAAGAATAAAAGCAATAACGAGCCATTTTGAAAAGATTAACCCAACTGCCATAGCAATTTGGTTCTTTCTCTGTAAGCAATGATCTAATGAAGGGCAGATCTGGAAAAAAAAATGCTATACATCACAGAGCATTTATAAAGCAAAGACACTTGAGAAAATCCTTGTTAAACATGTGGAGACAGTGTTAAGAACACTTTAATCTTTCATTTCTTCCCGTCCTGTAGTCTTCCTGGCACTGCTCCAAATTCACTTCATCACCTGTTGTTACTTGGTTTAGACCTGTGCCTCTTCCATATCCCGTTAATAGCAGACTCCTGTGTAGTGTATCCAAATTCCTCAAGTCTATCCCTGTCACTCAAGATGACGAGCCTGTCATCATGCTAGAGGTGTGCTCCAAGCCACTTCGAGCAATGCTTAGCCCACATCTAAGGTGACCAGCTGTCATGTTTAACATCGAGGCTTAATCACCTTAAATACTCTCCCTCATCAAGGGAAGGGGTGGGTGCGTCTGGCAGGGTCCTCAGCACAGCACAATATTTGTCTTTCTATGGACCACAGAGAGGGAGATGTGTCCTTGATACCTTCATCATGTTCATGCTTCAAGATGGCTTGGATTGCAGTTTTGGTTGACTTTGGGCCACATACTAGCTAGGAAGGTTTGTAGTGCATCGGTGAAGAGATGGAGGACTCCTAAAACAGAGTGAGTTTATTACTCTATATATAATTGCAGAGAGGTCAAGTATGGCCATACAGCAAGCCTCAGTCCCTGCCAGTTGCCTGTTACAAGGCTACTTTCTCCTGGTCCATTATCTTCTCGGATAGTTCCTCTTGAGTGTCCAACAGCTGCTGCTGTCCACCTAAGCAATGGCCAGGCAATCGTGGCATATCTTACTGGTTTGGATAAATTTGAATTTCAGAAGCTCTGTGAAGTAGAGGGGCTGTGTAAACATGTGTTGTTGCAGACACCATGCCCAGATTGGGTCTCTGCACCACTGATCCTGAAGATAGCAATATGTTGCCTTGCATCACTATGCAAGGACAGCCTGGTCTGTGGATCAGTAATGGTGCAACCAGATGGCACAGGAAGGAATGGGATTGTCATTACTACGCAGCTCTTTTCGATTCTTCTCCTATGCAGTTTTCAGGCTCCCGTGACCCTGTACCACAGACTGTTTAGCCATCCTCTGGTTCCCACTTGTTGCTGCAGAGAAATCTGGTCCTCTCCAGTTATGGGGACCGTGATAATCTTGCCACATCCAGCTGTTGCTGACATGATGGTATGTGTATTGCTTCAGCCAGTGGTGAATTTTCTGTCTGTTCCAGCTCCTCCCAGGGTGCCCATGGTAGTACGGTGGTTGAGGTGAGCGTTAACCTGATGCTTCCCTTGGAGGCACAAATCTTGCTGTGGTGGAGTATTCTGTGCAAAGGTTGTCTGGGCTAAAATCACTGTGGACTGACCTGAACTGTGGATAGACAAAACTTTGCACTTTTGGAGCTTACACATGCTTCCCGCTTGTAAGAATTGACTGTCCCATTAAGCAGAGGCCTTTTAGTGCAGTTTTCTCTCCTCCGTGACACACTTCTGCTGACGCCAACAGGAGCTTCACTTTGCAGCACAGGTACAGAAAATGCCTATGGGGTCTTTTCATCAGGAAATAAACAGCTGAAGTTTTTAGGGTGGCCTGTGAAACCTTGGCTCTGAATTGAAATTTGTTTTTCCCACTTTGCCAGAATTCACTACCGTCTGATAGACTGTGTGAAGTGCAGAAATCTCTTTATATTTGTAACTTTTTTTTTTTTTCCCCCCCGTCTCCTGAAAATCTTTTAATTTTGTTTGGTTTTAAACAGAACGTTCACGTTTAGTCTCTACAACTGAGATTGTACCCTTCTTCCAACAAAAGGAAAATTGGAAAAAGTTAGTGAGATTCATTAGCTGGCGTGAGGATATGAAAGTGTGTGAGAAAGCATCATGGCCCCTCTTCAAGGAGTAGTTCAAGTTGATAACTTAGCATCATAGAATCATAGAATCATTTAGGTTGGAAAGTCCCTTAAGATCATCTAGTCCAACGATAAATTTAATGCTGCCAAGTCCACCACTAAACCATGTCCCTAAGCACCACATCTACATGTCTTGAAGATACCAATATCTTCACAGAGACAGGCGCCACCATTCAGACTTCTTTATGACTTGAGATGCTTTCTCATTGCTAACTGCATTTCTGACTCAGGTGCATCATTGCTACTGTACTGTGGGAAATATTTACTACAAGATAATGATAGCTTTTATCCTGTGGTGATGCGTATGTCCTGTGAGGTGCTAACCCCATCGTGGGAGATACAGAACATTTTCCATAGTCTAGGAGGTGCTTAACACTGTCTCATAATTCTTGGCTGAGTGCCTTATATCCAGAGACTCCGCTGCACCTGGAGGACTGAGCTGGGACCAGTGGCAGGGAAACAAGAAAGATTTTATTTCGTTACTAAATTAATGGGTTCATATTCAGAAAGTGAACATTTATAATGAGGGTATAAGGTTCTAAGCCCTTCTCCGTTATTGCCAGTGAAAGGTTGAACCCGACAAAAGCTGACCTTCTTTCACTGAGAAAAGCTTCCTAGATACTGAGTAAATGTTAAAAATTGGTTTTTAACTCTTGAGATTTACTAAACATTGGAACACAGGAACTGTTACAACAGTCGAGGTCTCATTATTGTCTTATTACGAGCTTCCAGTTACTGACTGTAGCCAACACCAGATGCTTCAAAGGAACGTACAAGAAACCACGTAGTAGACGATAATAGTAATTATAATTTGCTCATAAGAAAAATAGCTTCTTATCCACTGCCCCCACTCAGTGTTTGGCTCACATCCTGAGCCATGACAGTTTATATCTTGTTACACACGCATATCTTAAAGTGATAGCAATTTGCAAAAGCAGGGACTGGAATTTGTGAGGTCTGAATGAGATTGCAAGATTATTCCCTGATGGGACGGGTGAGATACAGACCAAATGACATCACCTTTCCGCACCTCCATTTCCTCACCTAAATGCCATTAAAGATCTTGACACTCATGAGGTTCCTAAGATCTAAGAACTAAAACGGCGATAAAAGAGCAAGGGAAGATTAAGTGAAAAATCAGACTTGTATCTTAAATATGAGCAATTATTAAAGCAGTGCCTAAGATAGCGAGAAGTTAAACCAGTTCAAGAGAACACAATGTGCTGTTCTTTTTTTTTCGGGTTGTGTACTCCAGGCACTTGGCAGTGCTTGTGTGCAAACTGATGGGTGTGCAATCAGTTTCGCTGTTTCCCCCATTCAGTCTCTTCAGTGCAAACTCTCCACTTACTTGCATGGATCCTTCACTCAGCAGGGAGAGAAGTGCACTAAAAACTGAAAGAAAAAAATCCCCCAGGCAGTCACTTCTGATCGTGCTCTTCACTGTTATTATTTTAAAAAGAGGAACACAGAAGTACAAACAGAAAGTCCTTGTTCTGTTCATCTTCCTGCAGCCGACTCAAGAAACTGTCTTTCGTCCTTCCTTTGCAAAGAGCAAGCTAAGAAACGAATGACATCTGAAGACAAGAAATGGGTTGCTCACCCCAGATTTTGTTTGAAGGTCACCTTGCAGTTCTCTGTGGTTCAGAGATGTTTTTATTATTCCTCTTTTAACTTTCTTTTTTTCTTCTTCTCATTCTTCCCCCCTTAAGCTAAATGACAAGTTATGAAACTTTGTGGTTTGGTTGTTCTTAATGTGAGTATTGAAAAATGATAATATGCCAACTGCATGTGACAGAGCGTTCCCTCCTCCCACTCCCAGTTCCCTCCCTGTCAGCTGCTGTGGCTCTTCATCGCGTTTAACCACTCCCAGCTTTCAGAATATACTGGTTTCCGTTCTCAGACCTTCTTTGTCTTTTCTTGCAGCTGTTTGTTTCGCAGTGTGGTCAGTGTTTGCGGAGTAGATCAAACCCACCTCTAAACTCTCTTCTCCTCTCTTCCCACTCTGCAAAGGTCACAGAGCTGCTGGGGTTTCTGTGCTCACACTGGGAGGTATCAGGAGGGAGAAAGGTAAACTGTTAATAAAGGATGAGTGAAGCAAACTGCAGAGTGGTCCTACACCCTGTTAGAGGGCAGGAGATCCAGACTGAGCCTTGAAGATCTTTTTAGGTGTATTTAGGAAGGTGGTGGATAAATGCTGTAAGACAATCAAAAGCACACACTTTCCATTTGAAATGGAAAGGGACATAGGAGTGCTTTAAGCCTCTGTGTTTGGTGTGACGGTTCTTTTGACTGGACTTTAATGAGCTGGTGTCCAATTTGGAAGATAAAAATAGTCTTTCCGTAACACCTGTAATATCTTACTTCTGTTGTGAAAGGCAGTGAGCAGTCAGGTACCACTTGAGAGGGGATACCCACAGTCCTCTGCAGTGGTACACCAAAAAGGTGATATTTGTGTGAGTATCCTCTTCTGGTCCAGGAGTTGCAAGCTCAAAGTACAAATAAGCTTTTCTGAAGTAAGATTTTGTATAGCAACAGTCATAGCTGGACAAAAGCAAATTTAAGAGCCTAGGCTAAACACAAAGCGTAGGCATGCCCTAATTTAGAGTTTCCCAGATTAGATTTCATCCCACTCCCACATAGTTGCTGCACCTAGAGAAAGGACACGGCACTTCTAGCAGCTGCCAGAATAGTCTCAAATAGAAAGTGCTTCAGCACAGGCATGACTTGAGTACAGTTTCCTTTGGAATATTCCATTGTAAATTCACCAACCCTTACAGAAAGAAACGGGTGAGAGTTAAAAGTCTGTATCCTGCATGCATTAGTTCCTGCACAAAACACAAGTGAATTTTCAGATTTTCTTTTTTCTTTTGAATGGAATCTCCTGAAAGGGAGTAGTGCATTTCAGGTGAGAAATGTGCTCACGCTCCTCCTTAGAAACTGTGTTTATTAAATATCCCACAAAATTATTTATATATTTCAGGGTATTTCAGTAATCTGAAGTAGTTTTTCTAACATATTTTCCCCTTTTCAGAATGGTTTCTAAATGCTGTCTAGCAGTTTAGGGTCCCAGCCAGGAAAAGTGTATATGGGACAATGCGGTAGGTGCTTCTTGTAGCTTGTAAGGTGCTACAAATCTAATAAAAACAGAATAGAAATGTTAAATATTCATGATACTCTTAAAACACTCATAAGGGATGGCAAAAATGACCAAAACATTTAATTCAATATCATCTCAAATATATGCATGCAGTCTGTTATTTCAACAATGTCAAAAACTCTGTAGCAACTCTCATTTCTCCATAGTGGTAGTTAAATATTCTAAAACTTTAGAGGAAAAAAATATATATAAGCTCACATAGACTCATTTCAGGTCCGTGTAGGATTAAGAAAAAAAAAAAATAAAAAGCCAAGAAAGCAAATAGAAGTTAGAAGAGGGAATATCACCATATGTATTCATAAAATACTGCCTTTCTTGGCCTTAGCCTCTAGTTTTCACTTGCAGGCAGTACTGCTCCCTTCTGAGCGCTACATATTCTGTATGATCAATAATGAAGTGGTGTGCAGTCCAAAAACAAGGCATTATACACACCAGGAGTCCAGGTACTCCATTTAGAATAATTTTGACAGCAAAAGACATGAAATATGGTCATCTGACAGACTGGCTAATCCCCTTGAATATTCCTTAAAGAAGCAAACAAAGAGGAAAACAAAACCCCAGAGAAATAAAACTGAAGTCTCTATCAGTAGTCCCGGGAGATAAAGTCTTATCCTAAAACCAGTGACCACTGTAACCCACTCTATGAATCATGGCACTTAAGCCTGAAGAGTCACATTCCATGTTGACACAGACCTTCAGTAGTCCCATTAAATGTAATGGGGTTGCACAAGATGTAAATCACTGTAAAATATGAACCCTGATCTAATTTCTTTCTCTGAGATGACTTACTTCAAAGCCATTGTTTCTTTTTTTCCTCCCCCTCTAAAATCCTAGTAAAACAGAATTTTGAAAGCATATTATTTTAACTATCAGTACTCTTCAAAGACAAGCTGCTGTTAGCTCTCCGTGCATTTTCCAACTAGTCTTTAAAACATAGGAAGTTTGAGACTTTAGATGAGCAGTTTATCGGACAGCGTACTCATGGCTGGACGTATTTTATCAGTGAACTATCTTGACAAGTACAATATATGTGCGTATATATTGGAATATACCGGAAAATAATATATGTGTTGTGGTGAAGAACTAGTGGTCCGTTGCATTATTTCCGTGGTAATTAGATGGCAAATGACCCTTTTGATGGGAAAACTGAATTATGCTTGTGAATATTCAGTAGGAACCATTGTGAGTATTGCAAGAGGGTAGCTTGAATGGCCTGAAAGGTCCTTCCAAATGTAATATTTATGACTCAGTGAGCAGCGCACTTCAAGCCACTAACAAAGAATAACACCAATAGTTGCAACATGTCTGTATGATGAATAGGAACAAAATACAGTAAATCTGCCTGTCCTTGATTTTTATTACTTCATCTGCTATTCCTAGAAAGAGGTCCTTTTACCTACCCAGCACCAAATATAAAAAATTAAAAAAAAAAAAAAAGCCCTCCAAATCTTGACCATGTTGTCTGTCCACACATAGATGTAAAATTGCAGTGAACAACATTCTGCCTTGTATAAATGAGATTTTTTTAAAAACGTATTAAACTGTCACAGAGCTTATGTTGGTTTTTTTTTTAATGGATCACAAATTTAGGGGCTTTGTAACGCCCCATAAAGGGTTATCTACATTTCGTAGTTTGATGTGACTTGTATCTAAAGATACTATGGTAGTTTTTTTCCGTTCAGAAGGTTGCCCTAGGTCACTACTGGTGGCATTAAATATTGTACCATCACATTTTTCCTTACTGAGCCTTTCAGAAATAATCACATGGTATTATGGGGATGGTGGTTCAGATAACCCTGTGCTACTGGAAAACCACTAAATATCCTCAGAGCTCCTTAAAACAATCCAAAAATAGTTAATCTGCAACACAGGTGGATAATCAGAATACGGGTGCTGGGTGGTGGTTTACAGATTTCGTCAGTATGTATTTGGGATGACTTGCATAGCTGAACCATGGCCTCATCACCCATGATTAATGTGCTATAAAGTTACAGGAGTGAAAACCTCTCACAGGCACTCGGTGAAGCAGGTACTGCAGAAGAGCAGCATGCGGCCATGTAATTAAAATCTGTACCATTAATCTGTTTGCAGAAATGGACTGAATTGAGGTCATGCTCACAAACCCATCCAGTCATGAGATCTCTCAGGTTCTTGTCTTGGCCAGCGTACTGCTTTTATGACAAGCTCTTATGTGGTTTATTATATATATTTGCTATATACCTTATATAGAACAATGTGATTATTTTAAAGTTTCACATGCATAAAAATTGAGGGAAATATTGACAGTTAGTACCCAGTTCTTCATGCATGCTAGTTTGCTCTTCTTATATGAGTGATACTATTTCAACTACTTTATGATGTTCTTGCCCTTTCTTTTAGTCCTTGGGTGAAAGGGGTTAAAGCAATTAATTCAGTTAAATGTGTGTGTCTCCACTACATTGAGACAGTCTGAAAAGACCCGAACTAAAACAGTTCAACTGCTGTGGTAAGCACTGTGAGAGATGGGTCCTGCTCCTCGTAGTGTATAGGCTTAAACGAAAACAGGGGTATGCAGCAAGAGAAGGGAAGGTTTATTATTTCTAACCTTTTAGACCAGAACCCCACAGGATTTGGGACAACATTTTGCAAGGTCTCATCATCTTCTGATAACGCTATTTTTATCCTTAGACTCCAGCCATAGCCCATGGACCTCTAGAGCACGTTAGGTTTTTCATTGGCCTAGTCACCCTATGGAAGTGCCTCTTGTTTCTCTCTTACTGACCACAGAAATGCCTCTAGGTGACCACCAAACACGTTGTTAAATCAGGCATCTTGACTAGGGAATGAGCCCAGCTTCTATTATATCCACTCTCAAATAGGAGCTGACCTCTTCTGGTGTTTTGGCTGGTTAACAGTCAAGTTCCTTGATCGAAGTCAAAGAGTGTATAAGAGAGTAAGAGGAAATAAGAGGTCTTCTAAATACCTATCCACTTTCTTAATCACAACACCTTTTTTTCGTCTGAATAGGCTTTTTCTTATCTTTTGGGCTTGATTTTCCAGTAGGTTAAATATGCTCCTTTATCAATACTTTAACAGCACTTCTGTGCGGTAGATCCGCTCTGACTGGGAGCAACAGTTCACTGACTCTTAATGGAGATTTCTTCATTTTCCCTTGACAGGGAGGGTGATAGCTAACATATGACCACTTTAAACTTTTAAGTATTTAAAGTATTGAAAGCACATGAGAGAAGGTGGGGAATGGACAGTGGTAGTGAGAAGAAAGCTGCACGCTGGCTCACAGTCAAGAGCCCCCTCTCTGATTTCAGATATATCCAAAGGACTGCCCTACCGTAGCTGGAAGAAAGGCTAATCCCTGGGATCATTATATTCACAATCCTGCCTTGTGATCTTTATAAATCTCTCTCTGAACACAGAGGATGAGCATCCTAGTGGGACTGTCAAAACGCTTTTTTGTACGAATGCTTGGTTCAAAAGGAAACAGAGCACTGTGAAGTGTCCGTGAAGAAGCAACCGTCTGAAGGTTTGCCTTATGAAAGATTAACTTGCATCCTACGGTTTCTTTTTTTTTTGTTGTTTCTTTTTTTTTTTTTTTTTTTTTTTTTTTTTTTTTTTTTTTTTTTTTTTTTTTTTTTTCTCCACAAAAGCTGTTTTTAATGGCTCATGTTTTAAATGCTCACTGTTTAATTATTTATACATCCCGAGCCGTTTTCTATGTTTGGAACTTTTGCCACGGCACTAACCTTTTTATTTCACACCACTGAAAGCCCACGCTGCACTGTGTACAAAACAGAATCTAAAAGGTCCCCTGGAGAATGCACGTAGCAAGTATGTAAGTCCTGTTTAAACGTGTGTATGAGATGATAGTTTATTTGCTTGATTGCTCTGACTGGTAAGTCAGAGAGTGTGGCAAAACCTGGCAGCATCTTGGCGAAATGGTTTCACCCAGTGCAAAAGTTAAATTTTATTATGTGTAACGTTTTAATAATACCTTCAAAAGAAGTCTCTGCAGATGGGTTTGCTAATGCATGTTTCCAGAAAGTGATGTATGGGTAGTAGTGGTTTTAAAAGCACTTGAAGCCAAGTAAAAGAATAAGAAGAGAAGAATCACAAGTGTCTGGAGCATTGCTAACAATTCTTATTCTATCTAGGACTGATGCTTGCTACAGTCTTTGTTAATGTGAACATAGACCATGCCTTGGATTAATGTGCCTACATTTCTAAGGCAAGGCAAGTTAGGAGTGGGATCCTTAAAAGGCACTTACCTCTGTTAGAGACTTGTAAATGTGGGCTTATAAGCACATCAAAGTGCTGGTCCAGCATCTCAGTGTAGTTACAGAAATCCAGGCTTGCTTAACATTACATATCCTTGGTTTTGCCCCTTATGACCATCAGAGATTTCTTAGACCTGTATCAGAGTAACTTGGTTTTGGTTACCTGCAATAAAACTCTGCAAACAGCAGAAACTCTGGGATTACTGCAGAAACATGGAAGTATAGAACGGGAAAGATGTAGATAGATCACCTTGATGTCTCTCTTCCTGTCATTGCACAATTCTTCCCTGTAGCTTTTTCTCCATTCACTATTATTTTTTCTAGTCCTATGTGTAAAAAAAAAGCAGCTTCCTGTTGCATTTGTAGGCTGCCCTATAACTTAATACCTCTCGCTGTCAGCAGATTCTAATATTAAGCCTGAATTTCCTTTCATTTCATCCCTTTCCTCCTATTTGTGTTGTGAAGAGCCAGCCGTCTCCTCAGCTGTTGATAGCACGTCTGCAGGACTGAGAAGGGGAGTTTTGCTCAGCCTTCTGGCATTCAGTGGGCTCTGTTTTACAATGGGGACTACGCTGATGTTATCGACTACACCTGCACTTGAATATAAAGATAAGCTTAAAGAAGGATAGATGCCTTCAATGTTCAGTGTTGGCCCCCTGGGTAGGGAAAGTTTCTAGATGAAGTCCGGTTTGGCTTTATCTGAGAGTATATTGCAATCACACATTGTCCCTTTTCCATCTGCAAAGTAATCTGCAGAATCTGGGCAAGTTTTCTCCAAGGGAGATGTCATGGCCTATTGCAAAATAACTCTTCGTTTTCCAAAACACTCTTGTACTTCAATCTTTCCCATACATGGAGTTCCCTCCCCACGGCACACAGCAGTAATGTTACCCGCTCTGTATATAGTGTCTTTTTTTTTTTTTTTTTTTTTTTTTTTTTTTTTTTTTTTTTTACTTTTTTCTTTTACAAGAAAATGGGATCAGGCATTTTGAAAGCACTGGTGTTTATTCCGGGAGAAATCCATCCAAGACAAGTGAACCGTCAACACCTACTTCTCAATAAACAACTGTCAGGAGTTTGAGTAAATGAGGGCTCTGTGTGTGGGTGTGTGTGTCTCTTGGTTATTTAACTACTCCATGAGTCTCCTCGTATCCCTAGTAATCTTCATGTTTTCATTTGAGTTACACCATAGCTTTGCAGTTATTTTCCCCAAACCGCCGTTGGTTCTGAGACAAGACTGTTAGACAGCAGCCTGGCTTTGTTTGCTGCCCATGTTACTGTAGTGTGGGCAGAAAATTTAAACAGGCACCTGTGACCCCTCTTATGTGCTTCAGAAGGGGTTTTATGCTGCTCTGATGCCTCTTGGGCTCCCTCACTAACTCTTGCATTAAGCCTTGTTTTCTTGAAAGGGCCAAACTTCTTTCACATTAGAAGGGAGAAATTTTAGCTTATTCCTTCATTTCACTGACCTTTACATTACATTAGCTCTTGCTGCTTGACCAACAAACAAACATAGCACAAACTTCAGCTCAACTTTGTAGCTTGTCTTCTGGTCAGGAGTCCTGGTGCCAGACAAACCCACCTGGAAGTGGGGAGAAGACATGGAAACTGTGGTCTTGCCAAGATTATCTCCTTGTTCTTCCATGGTTTACCTCAAAAAGGAAAGAGAAGTCTTTCATTCAAGAAAAATTCAAATTAAGACTTCGTGACATTATAGCTTGATGGTGAGGAATGAAAAATTCTCTGCTCCAGGCAGGAGGGATGGCATGAGGCAACCCCCAAATAAATCACAATTTACTGTATTCAAAATGTGTTTGCAAAGAACTTCAAGGATCTATGTGGGTAAAAAGAAAAAAAAAAAAAAAGTGGAAATCTTGAAAGCTTTTTCAGCAACAAGTTGGGCCTCTGTACATTTTATTGGTCAGGAAATGTTTGAGAAAGACTTTTGTAAAGGTACAGTTTAGTCTTTTGAGTCTGATACGGAAGGAATCAGAAGGATATCAGACTGATATCAGTCGGATATCAGGAAAGGAGTTAAATGTGTGTTACGGGACACTGATGTAAATTGGGCTGTATTCATCCTGCCTCCCTTTAGATGTCTAATTCAGGTGCCTGAATTAGCTGCTCAGGTGCTCTGCATAGTCAGTGGCATGAGTTCGCATGCTCTGATGTCCACTCTGGAGACCTCATGGTCTGTAGATGGAACCAAGGCTCCTAAACCAGATTCTGGACAGAGTTTGGTGGCCAGAGCCATGCTCTGCAAGTACTCTGCTCCAACTAATAAGCTTCGCCAAGCTTTTCTACAGATGGGGATGGAGGGTCAATTCCCACAATATTTTCATAGGTGTCACTCCAAACCTGATCTCATACCTGACCAGGTTGCTCCAAGATACAACCTTGATAACAAACAGCTCAGTCATGTGGAGCAAACTTGGATTTGAATCCTGACCTGAATTTCTTATTTTACCTCCAACTCCGTAATTTACTTTCTGTGATTCCTAACTATAAACTCTGTTTCTGGAGGGCAGGAGCTGAAAGCACAAAGGCTTTGCTTTAATCGCAGCCTTTTTCCCATCTCTCTCAAAGCAAAACCCTGGTGAGCAGCACACAGCCCTGCTGAGCTGCAGCCTCTGTCTGAAGTGTCCCCTCCTTTTCAGACAGGAGAAGTATGGAAAGTCTGCAAGGGAAGGAAATCTAATTATATTTCACATGTTCTAATTTAAGTTCCTGTGGGTTGCTGGGACTCTGAGCAGCAGAAACACGAGGTCACTTCTTACCTGCGACCGTGTCCTTCGCTTGATGAGAAGTAGATAGAACTGATAGCTTTTCCTGGTGTAATTACCTCAACGGTGGATGACTGGGGATCTTCCCAATAGTCTGGGGCTTCTTTCTGTGAGACAAAAAAAAAGGCCTTTTTTAAAATTTAAATGCCCACCAACACACTCAGACACAGACACATGCACAGAGAGGGGCAGGTAAAGCATTGCAGGTGTGCTGCGAGCACAGATGCACGGATAATCCATTTTAATATCACCACAAAACTAAAGGTCTTAAAAAACACTCACTCATGGGTTTTCAGCATAGAAATCATAGTCCTGTATGCCTGAGACTTCCCCAAATCCCAGCTGACTGTCTGCGAAAGGGTGCCTGCTGCGCTGAAACACAGACCCGTGTTTCTCCTTTGGAAAATGGGGATTCCAGTTGTATCTGTGATAGCCATGGCCATTTTTGATGATGTGCGCGGACTCATAGAGCAAGGGATAAGTTTGTTTGCACTTCAGCCAGACATTAATTTATTTGAAGTCATGTTCATCTGAATTGTAAAATGCCTTGGAAATGTGGACCTGGGGCCTTGGTCAGGGGAACCTTCATGGGCACTTGCAAAAGTGAGAGTGAGGAAACCTAAATTCTTCTGCTGGCACTAGCGAAGGAATATGGGAAGACCTTGGGCAAATCGCAGAGCCTTAGCATTTCTGTAGTGTGCAGAATGATGTCTCCTACTTCTTTCATGAAGTGCTTTGAGATTCATTGAAGTTAGGCTTTAGATACCAACAAGGTCTTTTTGCTTTGTGTGAATGATGTGGTGAATGTCATTCTGAAGACCATGATAGAAAACACATGTAATAAACTTTTGTTGCTTCATCGGTTTATAACCCCCTGCCACACCTGTACACACAAACACAGTGCTTTTACTCACTGAAGTAGTATTTTTACAAAATGTATATCCATGGTTCCTGGTGGAGAAGGGCTTGCAATCCGAAAGCAATGATTGCCTGTTCTGGATGTAAGGAGATGCCACCAGATGGAAACATGTATGTTGATGAGACTGAAAACTTCATTTTTAATACCTACTGCTGCAGTCTATCCACCTGAGCCCTTGTCAGTCTGACAAACCTAAATGTGTCCCTCAGTGGGGCAGGAAGAATGTAGGTCATTTTTTTTATCATACCTCTTGTAACCGAAGCCTATCGCTTGTTCACAGCACTGGCTTCTCTTTAAATATTCCCTTCATCAGTAAGAGTAAATGTAAAATGTGTTACATATGGGGAAAGGAGTGCCAGGAAGCTTTATTTCTCTTCTTGCTTCATCTCTGGAGATATTATACATGCAAGTATCTGGTACCCTCAATTATGCCTTACCTACCCCAGGGGGAAACAAAAGGCAAAAAAAAATTTACTGTAATAAATCTCATGACCTCTCATCAGGGAAAACCTGAATTCTTAGATATCCATAACAAGCTGAGCGGTCTGCAGCAGAAATTACAAGTACTACACACTAAACTAAAGTCTCTGCCACTTTAAAGTGCACGTATTCCAGCTTTGCCCTTTCCATAGTATTCCATGGGGGCCACCCATCACAACTGCTGATAAGGTCGTGTGCAGGGTGGGTGATGAATCTGCACTGATTTCAGGTTTTTCTGTCTGGTTGCAGAAAATAGATATACATGTATCCTTGAGATAAATCCTTAAAGGAGGACTGCGCAGAAGTGTGTGCATTATCTAGTGGAAAACAGAACAAAGGGAGATAAAAGCACACACACACAAAAAAAAAAAAAAACCCACAACAAAAAACAACAAAAACAACCCACCCAAACCTATTTAGTAATAAGTAAATGCTTTATCTAGAATGCAATAGATTTTTTTATTTATTTGAAGTATGTGTTTAAAGCCGTCACTGAATAGTCTTTGCACCAGTGACTTCAACATATGTAACCTTTTTGTAAAGTGGTTTGAGATTTATTTTTTGCTCTTTTTTCTCCCCCCGTGCCCTAAAAAAACACCAAAATACCCTTTGGAACACCAAGTGTGGCATTTGGATTGAGGCAGAGACCTCCAGCATTTTAGAGGTTTGCATCTGGGTTCATGTTTTAAGACTGTGATGCAGCATACAAAACAGCAGATAAATTTAAACCAGAAAAGACCAAATCAATCCATTTTTCCATATTTAAAACAGGAAAAAAAAAAAAAAAAAAAAGAAATAAATGAAAAAAAGGAGCCAATGCCTAAAACTGACTCCAGAGTTTTTCATAGCTTCAGATCCACAGGTTTTGATTTCATGCTGTTTTACAAACACCTGTGAGACTTAGATCCAGATTGCATATTGGACTTGGTTCCTCCTCTTAAAGTTTAGGGCCAAATCTCGGCTATTTGGTGACGACAAAGTCAGTCTGGAGGAATATTTCATGTTTTATTTGCCTCTTGAAAGTCTATGCTCAGCCAGCACAGAGGAATGACAACAGGAATCACAGTAACTTCCCCCGTGCCACGCTGGTGGCCTGAGTGCGTTGAGCCGTTGGCATTTGGCATTATCTGCATTTGCAGAACCACGTGTGCTACAACACTGCCCATCCTTGTTCTGGGGGGAGCCACATCTCACCGGGCTTGTCGAGGTAGAAATCAGCTCTGGTTGTACCAGTGGGACACGCTGCTCCCAGCAGCAGGGAATATGGCAAGTGAAATGAATTGTTAAAAAATGTGAAATATTCTTTTTGGTGCCAAGGATGAGGAGGAATTGTTGGGATGAATCCAGAACTGAGGTATGTTTAGGGATGGAAATTATTCCAGAGGAAGAGAGAAGACACTCTGAACAGTGAGATTTATTACGCTGGGATATAGCCTCCCAGAGGAAGGGGTTGAGGACACATTGCTGGAATTGCTTAACACCAGGTTGGACAAAACACTGGAGGATATAGGGAGGGTATATAGTCACAGATTTTTAAGGCTAGAAAGGGCCATTGTGATCACTTAGTCAAACCCCTGCATGACTCATACCAGGGGATTTGCCCAAATGTATTCCTGTTCAAGTCCAGTAGCTGTCGTCACTAATGAATATTGTTTAGAAAAAACACCCAGCCTTGATTTAAAAGAAACTTCTGGTAACAGAGAATCCATTGCTGTGATAAGCTGTTTGCATGGTTATTTATACCCCCTATTAAAAATGTGGGCCATGTTTCTCATCTCAGTCTTTCTAGCTTCAGCTTCAAACCCCGTGTATCTGCTAAACTGAAAGACTCTGTGTAGCACTCTCATCCCCGTGTAGTTTTAGTCCCTTTGATGTGTATCTCAGATACTTGTAACACCAGGTTCACCTGTGCTTTGGCCGATTTCCCTCTCTCTTCTCAAGTAGCTCTTGGAAACACTTATCTTCTGCCAACTCATCCAATGCTAATCCTTCAGAATAAGTTATATTTTGAAGAGAAAGAGGGAAAACGTTGCCCCCTTAGCAACGGACAGATGCTCTCTGATGTCTGAAATGTGTACTGCCTGATTTGCCCTGTGTGCCAAGGTGCTCGGGTAGGGGACTGTATCTTCTGTGTCAGTATTTTTATAGAGTTACGCAGCTCAAGCACATAGTCAGCACTTAAGAGGAAGCAATAACAGGGCTGGGAATGGTTTTGCTTTGTCAACATGTGTAGAGCAAAGAAATGTACTTAGGTGAGTTACTAGAACAAGGGCAATTAAAAGGGCAATGCTCTGAAGTGCTGGCGGTACACCACCGTCGCTCTGTCTGGTCTCAGTGTCTCCAATCCTAAGGGGAGCATGTGCATGGAGTCACTGAATTTCTGCACAGGTTCAAGAATTTAAGGGTTTCTCCAGACCAGATCGTCAGCATAGGAGCAGCCAAATTCTGACCCGGGAGAGCTACAAGCTCTGCTATTCTAGAAGCTAATACAAGGCCTGAATTTATATTAAAAGGCTTTCCACCTGCCTATTAAACCTGCCTATTCGGGTGGAAGACCAGGGACTCAATAAGGAGAATTTTACCCCAGATTTCTTAGGTGAGAAGCTAGAGGAGTTTTGGAGGTCATTTAAGCACAAAGTTGTGCTTGGAGGACTTTGCAATCCTCTTTTCTAGACCACTGTTCCCTGCCCTCTCCTTTACTGGTCTGCTGTTGATTTATGTGTGTAGCAGCCAAACCTAAATTTGATCAGGGCCTTTAAGTAATGCTGCTGTACCTTAAAAAAAAACCAAAAAAACACACAAAAAAAACCACAAAGAAACAACCAAAACCCAACTTGTCATTAGCCTGGTGCTGCTGTTGTGAAAATGGTTGAGAAAGTCTTGAAAGTATAAAATCAAGGGACAATTAAATCTTGGGTTCAGCTCCCAAATGGATTTCTGCTGGAGATTCACACTTAATAAAATACAGAAAATTGCATTTTATTTTGGTACATAAATACTGGTAGTGGGGGACTATGGCATTTAGAAAAGAGAATCGCTCCACCAGAAAACTCACTTCAGCAAAATGATGCAGTCCAGTTGAGTCCCTTTTATGATCTGAGAAATGACTGTTTTTATAGCGCACTAAATAAAACCTGCTATTTGAGCTGGAGGTTTATTAGTAAAGGTGATTTTACCATAGCTGGGGAGGGAGGGGAGGAAGGAGAGATGAGGGATGAACATCAAAGCAGGGATATGTGTCATTCAGTAAAAGCCCAGCGATGCCCCAAAAACATGGAGTCACTCATCATCGCCTCCCCTATTTTATGTCACTACGCTGTTGTTGTTGTTGTTGCTCAGAAACATTATTGCTAGCCTGGTTCAGTTTCACCCAGTGGGAAAGCCTTCACTATGTGTGTGGTGGGGACCCTGCAAAAGCATCTGTGTGGAAGAGGCACCCGCAGGGAGCTGAATCCAGGGGATGGTAAAAGCAGTTCTTACAGGAGAGCACTCAGGTTCAGCGAGGTCAGCTTGTGATTTTGCTGCTGCCTCAAATCACCAGTGTTAGGGTCTTGAAAGAGGGCTTGCAGGTGGGCGTTAGCATCCTCACAGCACATGTCTGTGTCTCAAGGGCCCTGGTGCAGTGCTGGGTATCTTTCTTCTAACCTGACTTCCTTAGGGGTATAAACTGAAATCACCTGATTGACTAAAATCCTCAACAGCTGTGTCACAGGGGCATCACCTCTAGTCCAGAAACAGAGACGTCTGCCATGCTTTTGACATCTGCAACATGTGCAGCAAATTTCCCCAGTTATCACCTCCTGGGATAGCTACTGCTTCCAGGGGCAAGGGGAAGGATTGCTTTTTATCTGCCAACATCAGTGAAAATTAGGCACAGGTTATAGGCAAACTGGAATGAGAAGGCTTCTGAAATTCATCCTGTGGCCTTTTACAAATGGGGCAGGTTTCACTGTGTGGGCAGTTAGGAGACCTGGGGAAGACGAGTGTGCTCCCATCCCCTTCCCTCAGCAGATAATTATTTTACTGGTGAAAACAAATGAGAATCCCACTTGGCAGTCTGATCTGAGACCAGCTGTTTGAGGGAGTCCAGAACATGTCCCATCTCTGATGGTACACACCACACCATTTGCTATCTTTGCACAGAGCGCAGTGACTTTTCAGTACGTAACCAGTGGAGCCAGAAATTTGTCACATATGACCTCTTTAGCCAGATTTTCCAGAGGGAACAAACCTCCCATATTTTTCTGCGGATCACTGAAGTTCATCTTTCCTGGGTGAATGTGCTGGAGGTACAGGTGATGCTGTCTCTGAATTCATGGTAGAGGACTCAGATATTCAGGGAGGTAGGAAGACACTGGATATTTGGCCTCTTCCACAAATTTTCGTGAGCTTTAACCCGCTGCACCAGGTAGATGTTCTGGCAGATTTCTGGATTTTTTGCTAATACTGTTGCACACGCAGTACTTCATGCGAGACCTTCGCTGCAATCAGAATGCTTTGAAAGAATTAATCTGGCGGTCAGTAACTGCTAAATGAAGTGCATGCTAAAAGAATGATGAGCTAACTGACTGAAGCTCACAGCTTTTATGAGCTTCTCTAAATGCCTGTTTTCAGGTGAATTCAGCATCTCCTTGACATTTAAGGACTCAATTTATAATCAAATTATTTAACTCTAGTGGAAAGAATCACTGGCCTCAATGGAAAAGCCATTTATATTTCCCCCACTCTTTGGAGAAAAAAAGTATTCAGGGTAACACTGCGATTCCTATACTAAATGAAGGATAAAAGAAATCTTTCAATGCAAATTAAGCACTGCAGGCTTTTAAAAATTACAGCTGAACCTTACGGTGCACAGCTGCTAACATTCTTATTTCCAGTTTAGTAAATCTGAGACATGCTGAAGCATTAACATCCTGGACCACACCACAAACTTTTTGTAGATGGATACCCCTTACTGCTTGTGTTTCTGCAGGTCCCAGTCCATCTTGGGATCCTACTGCTGTTTGATTTTGACCAAGTCACTATACAGATATACATTGCTCTCTACAACTTGAAATTGCAGAGCAAAGTCAAAGAGCAGGGTGAGATAGCAGCCTGGACGTGCAGTGTCATAGTTCCACACGAGGAAGAGTAGGTCGAGGTCCATGGAACTGTGCCACTTCCAGAGGGATGGAAGTATGTCTTATAAATGAATAATAAAGCCTTAATGCCACTTCTGCTGCTAAGTTCATTAGCAAAGCTTTTGGACAAATGAAAGCATGCAGCTTAGCAAAGGCGTCTTGCTCCGTGAGCCCTGGCTTTGCGGACGTAATGTCTGAAACGCTTACTTAAAAAATCTGTGCGCTGGCTTGAGGCCAAACAAGGACCGAACCAGAGTTATCTCACCAGATGAATGGGCAAAATTGTATGAGTCCCATTGTGGTCCACCTTAGCTGGTGCCCAATTGTTCTCTCCCAGCTGCCCAAACTGTGGCGGCAAACTGTGTTATGCTTAAACACGATATTTAAACTGCATTGTTATGTTGGTGGTGATGGGTTCTTTGTTGGAGATGACAGAAAAATCCCATTGTTTAGAGTTTTCCCAGACTCAGTGCTTAATACAAAGCCCTGAAAAGACCAGGGTTGTTTAAACATTTGATAAAGAAAATATGTGCAAAGATGGGTCTATTCCCCACTAGTAAGGAGCAGATCAGCACGCAGTACCAAATCCTACCTTTATAAATTCAACATGTTGTTGTAATTTGCCTAAATAAAATTCTCAATGCCTGTATGTGGAAAATGTGTCTGAAATTCAGCAGAAGATTGAAATAGTGTACAAATCATCCGGTTTAAAGCTGGTAGCAAAATTAATTTGGAATAGCTTTGGAATTTCTGAATTATTTATCAAATCACGACACTTTACCAGGAATGCATGAAAAATTCTTATTTGCAAGCGCATGAGCATTTTTGGACCCTTCAGTAGTCTCTGTGCGTTGCTTTGTCTTTTCCTTAAGGTTAAGTGCTTTAGATAGGTATTCTCAAAAGAATTTTAATGCAACTCCAGTTTCTCTGTATTGACACAACTATACAAATATCTCAGGGAAAACAGAGCTACATAACAATGGGAGTGCAAATCTGGAAGGACTTACAGCAGCTTCAGTGAAGATTCTCCTGATTTGCATGAGACTTGCACCAGTCTGTGATGTTTGTGTTCAATGAATGGACACAAGCAGGTGATATTTTGCTTTTAATTAACCCGCTCCCACCCCATGCTGTGTCTTGCTCTCAAGTAGTCCCCCTGCAGCTTTGTGTTAATTCCTGCCTCTCTTTCGATGTCTAACGAAAGATCCTCCCTCCTGTAAGGGTGGTGGTGTTCGGGCTTTGTGCTGTTGAAGACTCCGGGAGATGGCCAAGGAGGAAACTCAGGGAGCGATAAATTTGAGAAACTGCTCTGGAAAATCACCCTTGTTTGGGATAATAATGATGAATTTTGTGTTAATACCTGCTGACACGTTTACTGTTAGTATTTTAATTGGAATTAAAGCCCCTACATCAGTTGTGAACCAGATTCAGTGGGGTTTCTCAGAAGACATAACTCCTGTTTCCACTTCCAGCAAGTGTCATACCGTGATCCCTCCTCCCTGATTAGAGTCACTGATGACTTAAAGGACTGCCTAAAACCATTTCAGACATTTGTTATTATGAACTAGCCTGACTTCATCACAGACTCCTCCTATAAACTGACATTTCATGTCAATGACTGCTCAACCTGCAAGTCATCAAGCTAGAGTTAAGTTCCTCTGAACTTGGTGTTTCCTCAGCTTGGCATCTTTTATTTACAGAGTAATGCTACCCCAGGAAGGTTCAGTGCACTCACCAAAATACATTAAATATCTCCAACCTGTAGGTCTGAACAGAGCCTTCCAGTGAGCAGTTTGCAACTGTTCCATTAGGAAATGCTCAATTTTGAGCAAAAGTATGAGCAGAGCCAGGGTTATTTATTAAGTTGCTGTACCTAGAAATCTCATATTTTTCTTCCACTCGAAGGGTTTTCTTTTCTAGTAACATCTTTACATGCATGTCTGGGAAGCAGAAACTGAAGAGATAGCTTTCTCAAGAGGAACAAACCACCTGGAGCTTCTTCCAGTTTTTAGGACCTCCTTACAAAGGACAAAAACAGAGTCTGGTTTTTCAGAAGGTAGATGCCCACTGCATTTTCCACTTAACCTCAGTGCCACCAGATTTATTTATTCAGTCCTGAAAAATCTCAGGCTGACCTTTTGCTAGGCACCCAAGGTCTTTTATTGGCATTGTCTGGATTACTTTCAAGCATAAGCTTGTTAAAGCAGGTATGAATTCAGGCCTGCCTTTGCTCTGAGCTGGCTGGTTACAAGGAAAGTCCACTCTGCATGAAATATCACTGCCATAGCAGAGTGATGTGCCTGAGCTAATATCCCTCTCTGTGTGGCTTGGAAACAACACCTGGTGAACCCAGCTTCTAGCCAACCCGGGTGGCAAGCAGAACAAATGTCCACATACGTCCAAGCAGTCACTGCTTCACCCCATGGATTCCCAATTAGATGCCAGCTCCCAGTTGCCAAAATTGCTACCAAAAATGGCTTACAATTTCCTAGGCCACACAGAGGTATTATACAGTGTTTTGTTGAGATTCGTTCTCCCTGGGGAGGCAGGGGTGGCCTTGAGATAAAAGAAAGCACTTTCCAAGACTAATTTTGTGACATTATTTGTTTAGGAAAGCCTTTCCTCTTTTTATGTTATTTTCTTCTTAAAAAAAAGAAAATATTTCCAGCCTATGAAGAAGATAACAAAGAATGGTATGTCCCCAGAACACACTATGATGTGTCACTGTGGATGCCAATCCCCACAGACACTCCCGATGTTATTAATTTTTAAAACAAACTTGCTGATTGAGGTTCTGACTGCCTTTAAATTGTCTCTACAAGGAGACTGTGTACTAATTAACCCACAGAAACAATCAATGATGTACCTTTTTCAAGTTTCAGGGTGATTAGAATATGAAAATGAAGAGCACAATGGTGCAGATGTTTTAAAATCACAGCAGACAGCAATTAGTGACATGGGAACCAGCTGCTTATCTCTCCAGATAAAGCCTCTTAATAGGGAATTACACTTGAGGAGCCATTACACAGATGGATCTTCGAATGATTTAAAGAGGGGGCGTTGTAGTATTAACTTTGATTTGCAAGCCAGATTCGTGACAAGCTCTATGTGTGTTACCTCCACAAAAAGGTGCTTTTGGAGCAGGGGGCTACCATTGCCTGTAAACATTTTTTTTTCAGATGATGGGTTTTTCTAATTGTGTATTTTATCATTATCATTATTTTTAGTTATATTCATTTTTATTTGAATTTTTTTCCTTCTTACTATTATTTTACTAAGCTCTTAATACAGTTGCTGGCATCTCCTCCCACTTTTTTGCTTTGGGACTAGAAGCAGCATGTGGATCGAGAGAGCAGCTCAGGTGAGGGAATGGGGAGGCAGAGTGAGACATCCAGTAAATGAAAGAGTCCCTGAGGGATGGATTCTGCTGCGGGGTACTGCTTGCAGAGTAAGGTGGCACTCATCATGGAAATGATAGAGTCTCATCCTCACTTTCAAGGGCTGTATGCCAGAATAAAACTGTTAAAAGGAGTAATCACCTCTGCAGGTGCAGGATTGCCTAGGTCTGGCAAGGCAGATGTAAGCACACAGTCCCACCTCTTCTGCTCTCTGGCCAGTGCTCTTCGCTTGCCAGTATATGCGATGGATCCTGCTCATAGGTCTACCCACCACTGCCAAAGCTGAGGACTGAAACTCATGTGTTTGGCATTAAAATCATATAATACTAACAAGAGAATTCAAACTTTATTTTTCTAATGTAAAGTTTAGCATGTGCTGGATCACGTTGCTCAAACTTCTTTACAGTTATGAAAACTATTAGCTTCTTTATATGTATTTTATTTTCTTGTAGGGAAAGATGAGACTATTACCATTAAGTACATCCAGTAAACTGAATATCAGGAGAAATACTGACCAAGTCTGGTGAGATGTGATAAAATTATTACCCTTCTACTTTCACAAAAGAAGGAGCAGACTCCCAGTGCAGAATAGCTAACTACTGAAGAAAATCCTATTTAATGAAAGGGCAAACTACAAACAGAGGCAGGCGCTGAAATTTGAAGTATTTTTAGGGTCTCATAAACCAAAAAGTAAATAAAGGTAAATATTTCCGTTTTCATGAAAAAGCTCACTATTCTTGATGCTGGTCTTGGCCATGCTGCCATGGAAACTCTATTCAAGTCAACAGCCCCTTGCCAAGACCTATGGAGCTGAAGTATGTTGCATGCTTACTGACAAATAAAGTAATGAATTTGTGTGAAAGGCATCAAGATACATGTTTCTGAGAAGCCCTGTTTGTCTTCACCCTGCTGACAGCTCTGGCATCCTCCACTAGCTCAGCCAAGGCTTAGGTTAGCTGAGCTGGTTCTTGTTGGCTCTTAGGGTGATGCTCACCCAACAGGGAAGATGGAAACACCTAGACATTAGGACCAATGGGATCAGACAGCAGTCCAGATGGAAACACGTGGAATAAAATACACTTGGCTGCATTACTTTCAACTGATTTAGTAGTACTTCTAGGTAAACAGTCCCCACATATCTATGGCAGACAGTGAAACCCAACCTGCTGCAGCCGAATGATCGCTGGTTGCTGTAGAAGAATTATTTGGGGGTGATATCAACGTGTCTGGCAACGGACAGTGAATAGTAAATGTTATGCTGGAAGAAGTTGCATGAGGAAACCCAGCGGACCATTATGTGCTTGGACAGATATATAATTTTGACGTCTTGCTTAGGAAATGGAGTCCCCTAATCCTGCAGAATGGTCATTTTTTGAAGGCCTGTTGAAATCAGAGTGCTTATCTATGTGATTAAATGCCTCCAGAGTTGGCACCTTTGATGACACAGGCATATCTTTCCCATTAATTGTAAGATAGATGTTGTGGTGGCCTGCAGTGCTGGAGTAATGACAAGACTGTCATTACGGATATGTTGGAAGTTGCATCATCATTTTATAATGTGCCGGCCTAGGAAATGAGGCTGGAGGACCCAAGCAATATATCAGCATTCATTGCTGATATATAGCTGGCCTCTTAGTTCTGAGCCCTTATTAAATGTCTTAAAATATAGATCAGAGATTATTGCTCCTTTTAAACTAGAGATCTCTGGGCGTGTGGTTGACTTGGAGGGACCAGGGTGTTGCCATGTGATAGTTTCACTACTGTAACCCTCCTTTTTGTTTTTTTTTTTTTTTTTTAAATTTCCGAATTAATTTTTTCAGGTCGTTTAGTTTCACAGCTCAGCATTTTGGAAATAATGTGGGTGTAGTGTAAGGAGTTCCTCTGACTGCAGCTGTAAGTGTCCAGGATCTGTGCAGAAACAGCCTGGCCCTGCTGCTGTGTGGGTCCTGGGGGCCAAGAGCCCATCATTTCCAGGGCTTTTCCAAGTCACAGATCATGGTACCTCGGGAATATGATGTTTCATGTGAAGTTTAGGTGGAGGGCACCCACCTGCAGCCCACTGCAGGGGATGGCCACCGCCTGCACACCTTCTCATGCCAGTATACCCAGCCTGGTGGCCTGGGGGCAGGAGAAGCCTCAAATGGCTGAGGTGAAAGGAAGCTCAGGAGCTTTGTGATCAGTTTCAAAAAATTAAAATAAAAAAATAAACTATCAAACTTCAGTACCAGTGCTGCTGATTTCCTCTTGACCCCTCCTTGGGCTCATCCCAAGGATGTGGACATGGGTGGGCTCCATTTTCCGAAGGAGGGCATCAGTGGTGTTGGTCAGAGCCACTGCACGCTGTGTGGCTCGCACGCGTGAGGCCACTGCGAGGAGGCGGAGTAGGATGAACTGATTCATTTTCCCGAGCGCTGTTTAGGCTTTCGGCTCTTTTCTCAGGCTGAAGAAACCGAGTGTCGCTAGCTCGCGACATCTGCAGCTCTACCGCAGCTGCATGCTTTCATTTTCTCACTCCACAGTTCCTGGAAATCTCTGCTTTCCCTGAGCATGGCTCGTCCATGTGCATGACAGCTGAACTATACACAGGATTTAAGAGTCCCTGATTACTCCTCAGACGACGGACCAGAACAGCTTCATCGTTATTGCCTATTCCAGCAAAGCCACATGCCCATTTTTTATATGCACATGAAGGATATCTCAACATCGATTTGCCAATAACGTGTATGTTTACTGGTCTCTAAATACTGCACCATGGGCTTGAGGTTGTTTAGTACTTTTCAAATCCCTCTAAAGTCGCTCATAACTGGGGACACCTCATTTCCCAGATCAAATCCCTCTTATGCTGGCATCCTCCTTGCCCCAAAATTTCTGTTACAAACACCACAAATGGGGATCTAATGTACCACTACCAATAGAAACTTTATTGTAACAGGGTGTTCACAGAAACATGAGACACTTAGCAGTCGTTTTCTATTGTTCTTTCCTTGGTTACACTTTTATTCTAAGTTTCCCTTCATTTATTTGGCATTACAGTCTGCTAAGAACAGTTGTTCGCAGTACTAGGTGTACAAAATCAGGTGCACAGTTTGATCCAGAGCTTTACAAAAAAGCTCCTAAGTGTAATAGGAGAAAATAAACAGCTAGAACAGGTCAGCTAGTGAAAGTTAAAATAAATAAATAAATAAATATTTTTTTCCTTGCTTTTGTGGACTTTTCCAAGCTTACCGCTGTAACAAACATAATCTTGTTAGCTGAAGGTGGCTAAGAAAAAAAAATAGACTTTCTTTTGCTCTGTAAATCTTCAGCATAATTCTGTCCTTACTCTAACCTCTGTGATTTGAAGAGCTGCTGTTGGATTAGAAATCATATTGAAGACATCTCTTACAAACATTGCAAATAGCAGAGTGTTAAAATGGAAAGGGAGTAATGCAAACCCTAAACCTGCCAAGTGTGCCTCACAAACGATGCTATGCGTATGATTTTAAGCTTGAAGTTTGTGGGGATGACTTCTATGTGAAAATTTAAGCAAGTAAATCTTTGCAGATTCTGGCTTCATAGGGAAGTGGACCCATGGGTTTTCCTCTTGTTTGTTACAAGTTCCGAGATAATTTTGCATTTTTCTTGTTTACAACAATGAGTTTAATTGCTGTTATTGACCGTCAAGTTCTGTAAGGGATTATTTTTCAGGAAAAAGGATTTCTCACCAGGAGGCTAAATTGCACCATTCATCCATTGAAAGGGAATATTTTAGTTGTGGTTTAAATTAAAAATCAATAGAATATGTTTCCTTAGCAATTTAACATTTATAGAAATATTTCCATTGTTTTTAGAGTGGGAAAACAAAACGAAACTTGTTTACAGAGCATGAATCTAAATGCAAATTTGGCTCGAGTATAAGAAGACTTTATAAAGGCTCCTAACCCTTAAAAGGACATTGGTTAAGAAGAGTTGTCATTTACTATACACATAAAGAGCTGCATCCAGGGGTGGTGAATGGACTGATAAACTAATTTTTTTCTATTTATTATCTTCTCCCTTTCAGGTTTATGACAGGCCACAAAAACATTCTGCTCTGCACTATGATCCAGGTCTCCCACAAGACTTCACCGGTGACACCTTAAAATCAAAGCACCAGCAGAAAAGTAGCAACCAGCACCACCTTGACTGGTCAGCGAGCTCCGATACTGGATCCACTTCTCAAAGTTGCTTCATCAACACAGAACCCAGTCGAGAAGCAATTAGTGCCACCAAGGTCCCCGCTCCAGAGCCAGGAGTTTCCTTCAGTAAATCCCAAGCGAAGAAGTCCTGTGCCAGCACCACGTGGGGGCAACTGTCAGCCAGTAGTAAAGAGCTTGCCATTTGCAGTGCAGTCCCATCACCCAACAACATCAGCGCAGCCGCCCCGCCGAGCAGTGCCGCTGAGTGCAATGGGCTTTTGCCTCTTGGTGATCAAGATGGAGTTGTGCAGCTGGAGGCCCCCGATCAACCCGCCGGGAGTACAAAGAAGAAGTCCAACAAAAAGGATTTGATAAGTCAAACCATCCAAACCGCAGACATCGAATGGGTGAAGAGTGCTCAGAAAGCATTTGACAGCAAATCCCATGACAGCATGGAAGGGAAAAAGGAGTCTTACTCGATGGACAGTGTGTTGGATACGTCACCCTTGAAGCAGAATCCCACTTCTGCTAGCAGTTGTGAAAGTGATACCAGTCACGTACGAATTACTATCCCAATAAAGACTCCGACAACGGATACATCTGGCCACAAAAGGAAAAAAAGGCAGTCCACAAAATCTTCCATAGAGAAAACGATTCAGGAGAAAAGCCTGCCTTCTGGACTTGCTATGAGCAGTGAAGTAGCAAACAGGACTAGTTCTCAATCAGAGGGGAGTAAAAAAGATCTCCGAGCCACAAAGCCAGGGAAAGTGATGGAAAATGAGTCTCCCTTAGTAGCTATCGACAGCAGTGTGCTTACTGACAAAGCTTCCCCAAACAGTGCCACCAGACTCAGAAAGTCTGTAGCTGTGACATCCACTCTCCTACCCACTGATCTTCCCACAGCTGGCAAACTATCTGAGGTCCAGCACCCCAAACATGCAGCTAAGCGACGATGGACCTGCAGCAAACCTAAATCTATCCTTCGGGAGACCTCCATGACAACATCTGAGAAGCTGATGGTGGAGCCTCCTTCAGCCTATCCCATCACACCATCCAGCCCTCTGTATACCAATACAGACAGTCTTACTGTGATCACACCTGTCAAGAAAAAAAGAGGACGACCAAAGAAACAACCCTTGCTCACTGTTGAAACCATCCATGAGGGAACTTCCACCAGCCCAGTGAGTCCAATCAATCGTGAATTTCCAGGAACAAAGAAAAGGAAGAGGAGAAGGAATCTGGCCAAGTTGGCCCAGATGGTCCCTGGAGAGGACAAGTCCATCAGTGAACTCAAGTTTCACAAAAAGGTCGGGAAGCTTGGGGTCTTGGATAAGAAGACCATCAAGACCATTAATAAAATGAAGACCCTCAAGAGGAAGAATATTCTCAATCAGATCTTGTCCTCCTGCTCCAGCAGCATAGCTCTGAAAGCAAAAGTCCAGCCACCGTCTAGTGCTGGGCCAACCACCATTGATGCCAGACTAGGGAAGCAGATCAATGTCAGCAAGAGGGGGACTATCTACATTGGTAAAAAAAGGGGCAGAAAGCCAAGAGCAGAGCTGCAGCCTCAGCCAGAAGAACCTAAGACAGCCATCAAGCACTCAAGGCCTGTTTCCAGCCAGCCAGAAAACCCAGCAGTGCCTTCCAACCTGCAGTCACTTGTGGCATCGTCACCAGCAGCTATTCATCCGCTTTCGACACAGTTAGTGGGGACTAACGGCAACCTTAGCCCTGCAAGCACTGAAACAAATTTTTCAGAGTTAAAAACTATGCCAAATCTTCAACCTATCAGTGCTCTTCCTACAAAAACCCAGAAAGGAATGCACAG
This sequence comes from Athene cunicularia, assembly GCF_003259725.1. Taxonomy (NCBI): domain Eukaryota; kingdom Metazoa; phylum Chordata; class Aves; order Strigiformes; family Strigidae; genus Athene; species Athene cunicularia. The sequence continues at coordinate 31,820,533 of NW_020799142.1, forward strand.
TGGAACTTGGAAGCTGTCTCCACCCAGGTTAATGGCTAATTCACCTTCCCACCTCTGTGAAATAGGTTCTCTGAAAGAAGTCACACTGTCACCGGTGAGCGAGTCTCACAGTGAGGAAACCATTCCGAGTGACAGTGGGATAGGTACAGACAACAACAGCACTTCTGACCAAGCCGAGAAAAGCTCAGAATCCCGCCGGAGATACTCCTTTGATTTCTGCACCCTGGACAATCCAGAGGCTATCCCATCTGACACCAGCACAAAGAACAGGCATGGTCACCGGCAGAAACATCTCATTGTGGATAACTTCCTCTCTCATGAGAGTATTAAAAAGCCAAAGCACAAGAGGAAAAGGAAAAGCCTGCAGAACAGAGATGACCTCCAGTTTCTGGCAGACCTTGAGGAACTCATCAATAAGTTTCAAGTGTTCAGGATTTCCCATAGAAGTTACACATTTTATCATGAAAATCCATATCCCAGCATCTTCAGGATTAATTTTGATCACTACTACCCTGTGCCATATATCCAGTATGACCCATTGCTCTATCTTCGCAGGACCTCTGACATGAAGTCTAAGAAGAAGCGTGGTAGACCTGCCAAAACCAATGACACCATGACAAAGGTGCCTTTTTTACAAGGGTTCGGTTACCCTATTCCCAGTGGGAGTTACTATGCACCCTATGGAATGCCTTACACATCAATGCCTATGATGAATCTTGGTTACTATGGTCAGTATCCAGCTCCTTTGTACCTGTCTCACACGCTCGGAGCGGCTTCCCCATTTATGAGACCTACCGTGCCCCCACCCCAATTCCATGCAAGCTCTCATATGAAGATGTCCACCACTGCCAAGCATAAAGCGAAACACGGAGTGCACCTACAAACACCTGTGGGAATGGGCCTTGGAGACATGCAGTCCTCTTTGGCTCCTCCAAAGGTCGGAGGAACAAGCCTTTCAAGTGGCCGACTTCACAAAAGGAAACACAAACATAAGCACAAGCATAAGGATGAGCGGATATTGGGGACACATGAAGATCTCAGTGGTCTCTTCGCTAGCAAGTCCACTGGCTTCTCCAGCCACGCGATCAACGAACGACTAAGTGGCTCAGATAAAGACCTCTCTTTGCTCAATGAGAAAAGCAAGCATAAGGAGAAGCAGAAGCACCAGCATTGTGAAACCGGACACAAAGGCTCAAAGAGTAACTTTGAAGTGGATACGTTGTCTACGTTATCACTTTCTGATGCCCAGCAGTGGACACAGAGTAAAGATAAAAGTGACTCAAGCAATGATCCCATTGACTCTTGCACAAAGAGATACTCTGGTAATACTGAGAGTAATGGAAGGTCAGAGTCCCTGGACATGTTTGGTGAAATGAATTCCTCGAGTGAGAAGCGGGATAACGATGCAAGTGGGAATAAAAGAAGAAGCTTTGAAGGGTTTGGAACTTACAGGGAAAAGGACATTCAGCCCTTTAGGACAAATAGAAAAGACAGAAGTACTTATGATTCTTCAGCCTCTTCAGGTAAGCTCTGCTTTATTCTATTTTAGCTTATTGCATTTAAATTTTAATGCTGAACAAAGTGGAACTTGCCATTTACAGCAAATGTGTTTATGAGTCAGTAAGTTCTCTGGCTTTTTGTAATTGATTCTCATTCTGCATCCAGACTTCGAGGAGATCAACAAGGAATTTGGCCATGCATTAAGCCAAAAGCTTTAAAAGTCTTTGAGTTGTTACATAACATTTTTAGAAACATTTGTCCTGCCTTTGCTTATTTCTTATATCTTGTTGCTTGTTGCACTTCCTCCAAAAATCTCACCATTACGTTCTGCAACAGCAGCAGTTAGGATATCGGTTGACAAGGTAGGCATCCCTCTTACTGGTGTCTGATGTTGTGGGTAGTTGTTGTCCAGCCTTTCGGAGAACAGCCACAGTACAGAGGAGAGAGTCTTTGCTCTGGCACACAAAGCATACAAAAGCCATTTGTTGATGGGATGGAGATGGGTCATTGTCCCATTACTGGTGTGGGGTACTGCTGATCCAGAGGGACTCATCACAGTGATAGCTGGGCTCAATATATGGAGACGGTGGGTACAAGTGTAAATTAGTCCTTTCCAGTCAGCAGGTGCCATGTAAAGTAATTATCTTGAGCATTGAGTGGCTGTGGGAAGGGACTGGTGTCATGGAAACAATAAACCCTAGCCAACTGACCCTGAAGAATTTTAGCACTCATGACTTGGAAATATAAGCTGGGTAGATGAGGAGGGAGGAAGCTCCTTTTGGCTGCTAAGGACATCTGTTCCTCTCATGCAGAGGGGGGGGGAATAAAAAGGGAATCTGATTCTCGTCCACAAGACTGGATTGTATTTTACAATAGGGAGCTGCTTTCATGATGACACAGAGGCAGGTGTTTTGCTGCAATATAAATGAATTTAGCTTGGGAGCAAGCCCAGAGCTCCTGCACCATCAGATATTTATCACAAAGCAGATTTCACACTTGGTTCTGGAAAAGGCTGGGCTTTACTGAACCAACCTGTGGTGGATGAGATTCTGATGTGTAAGAAAGATCTTCAAAGAAATGTAATTCATAGCCTCCAAAATGAAAAGAGAATCAGTTGAGAACACAGAGGGAGCAGAGAACTTGTATAACCTGCCAATGTAAGGCTCTTAAGATTTTTATTGACTTGTAACAGATTGAGATCCAAAGACTTCTCATGCTTAAGCCTCCTAGACATTTCCATTTCCTTCGTTGAAAGCAAGATCTGGACTATAGCAATGAAAAGCAGTCTGAAATGAGTGCTTATCCCATGAAAATATTCCCATTCATGGTATCATATTATATCAGACCAATTGTGAGACCCAGAAATGAGACACCCAGAAATTTTGGAAAAGAGACTGAATTCAGTCACTGGTTGTATCAGGGTTGCTACACGCCTGACAAAGCACAAATTTATTCTCCACCAAGTGTTGTGGTGGCTATGGCATTAAGGAAGTTGTGTCCTAGCAGACAAGGGTTAAAAGTCTTCACAATTTTTAACAATGCTATTTCTCAGTGTTTTAGTGGAAGATACTGATTTCACAGTTTGATAACAGTTGGATTTCTAGCCTTTTTGCTTTCTGAACAGAAGATGTTTACTAAACCTGTACTTAACCAATTTAATATATTTCACTTAGGCATAGCAAATTGTCAGGAAAAAATTCTTATCACTGCTGAACCCTAATCAGTTTCCCAAGTAAGGGCATGATCCCTTCCCAGCTGACTTGGAAATAGAATTGGTAAAGAAAAAGTCCATTTTGTATTACTGTCCTCCTTGTTTATTGCCCATGACAATGAAAACATAAAATGGAATGATAGAACTTGCAATAGGAGCTCCATCAGATTTGGTGTTTAACCTTTATAAACTGGTTCTTATTTTAAACTAAAATTATTATTTTTATTTATTTTTACTTTTCATGATTACAACTGCACATTGTTCCCCATGACCTAATCCATCAAGCCATAGATTATGAACTGGTTTCTTCATTGTCAAGCTATTATTTAGATGGAAAAATCATCAGCAGTTAGCTAAGCAGAGCCAGCTAACCAGAGCCATACCTTGCACTACAAGGAAAAATAGTAGAACTAAACAGCTCTGCCAAGAAAGGCCTGGAGCCAAGACTCCTCATTAAAGCCTAGGAACATCTGTCTGCTTATGACTGTCTAAGATCTCAGTGCAGCTTTTTTTCCTTTCTGCCTTTGACCTTCACTGGGATTCCCAATAGAGGTCCACACTTGAGCCTAGACATAACTATTAACTAGTTCCCACTGAGAAAGGATTAAATTTTTCCATTATAACCTTGACCTTCTTTCTCCTAATTCACCTTGCATTTCTCTGAGGTGGCTAAACAGTGATTGACTAATGCTAAAAATAAAAGGTAAAAGGAAAAAAAAAAAAAAAAAAAGCCCTATGAGAACATACAGCTCTGTCTCAGGAGGTGATTTCCGTAGCCTGATTGCTCTTGTCATTTGATATTTGTCATCTTTCACAATATAAAAATAATATATAACAGAGATAAGAGGAGACATCCCGAATATTCAGATGAAAGCTGAAAATAGATTTATATCACGATTTCAGTGTTATCTTTACTGCATGGGCATTTTGGCATGCTCGGTAATGCCATTTGCAACTCCATTGTATGTTGCTGGAGATGAAATATGGAGCGAAAATCACCCACGCTCAGTAGAGATGTCTGTGATAAGAGTGATGAGAGAACTATTTAGTGCTCTTTGGCATTCAGGCATTTCAGTTTGTTTCAGTGCAGTCTGTTGGTGCAGGTACCATTTTATAGTTGTTATTATTGTTATTATCTATGTTGTAATAGCACTTAGCCATTTCTGGAAAGTTCAGTGTACCCTGGTGCTATGTAGTGATCATGCATATGGTAGAAAACAGTCCCACCATATAACCGTAAAGCCTAGGTATGATTTTACAGTCCAGAAAGATGAGGATGTCGAGGGAGGAGTTGTCCCTCCTACTTTCTGCAGGAGCTGGTTGTAGTCCTGGCACGAGAGTGAAGGGTCCCATTGAGGTAGTGCCAGGAGCCACCTTGTTTGGCTGCAGCAAACATCCATTCCCTGTACTGCACCTGCTTGGACTATCACTGGCCATTTGTTAGTGGGGTCCTTGTGACCTTCGGCTCAGTTTACATCTCTCGGGACCCCTTGGGGTTAAACACACGGTGTTAATGCATATGGCTATTCTCCCAGTGCACTGCCTGTCTCTCCATCATTGTTCTGGAGAAACTGGGCTCCTTTCCATAAATACTAATTAATAACTCTTCCCACCTTCATTCCCATCCACTTCCCATGACCTGTTGCTTCCTGCTGTATTTTTCTGAAATTCTGAAATTACTGTTTTTCTAAGATTGCTTGTGCTCACCTAACCCTCCTGCATTTAGAAAGATTAATGAATCAAAACAGATTAAACCCTGCTTTCCTCTTTGGCTGATGCAGAAGACTAGTCCAGTGGCATTAGTCCGGCCTTAGGCAAGGATACAGCAGCAAGTGTTTCAGATCCTTGCCACAGTTTTCCTGTCACTTGGGCACATCATAAACTGAACTTTCAAGTTCTGTGCACCAAGCATTGACTAGGTTGACTCGCTCCTTCAGGAGGTACACATGCATTTGAAGAAGGTTGTTGGGGCCCCTCTGGCACTCTGTGACCTGAGGCACTGCGCACAGCTGGATGGCTGATCCTTTCATCTGCTTTCCAGTAGTTACTAAAGCCCCAGGAGAGGGTCCCAGGGAGAGCCCACAGACTGGTGCCACATCTGGGCTGGGGAGAGGTGAGAGCAGGGCTGTATTTTAAAGATGTCCTCACAGCAAACTCCACACCTCAAGTCTACCAGCTACACTTTCATACGTGATGCTGAAGAAGACACACATTGCTGTGCCAATGCCATAGCTTATGCCTTGATAAAAAATCAGGTATGATTAGCTCTTCCCTATTTCCTTAGGTGAGCAAATGAGGAAGAGCACATTTAACATTTTAAGGTCCATAGATAAGATGGTAATTTATGTATACAACCTGTCTGATTGTGTCCTAGTTACAATCATTGTAGGCCAGGATGTAGCTGGGGGTGAAGCAGAGGTCAAAAGGCACTATATGCAGGACAATAGTTCTGCTTTTCTTTGTACTGAGACTAAACACGGTCTATGCTACTTTACACTCACAGTATTTCTGCCTCTTTTTTTAAAAAAAACCTCATGATTATACAAGCAAAGATTACGTTGCTCGCATATTGGGCATCATGGCTCAAAGATCAGCTAATAAGTACATGTGTTTCATCAGATATAGCACAGACACCATGCACAGTAAATTCACAGGAATATGAAGTTAATCATATGCAGCTATTAGTAATCATCAGTCTTCCAATGCTGGATAGTTAGCATGACAAACATGCTTTACAAATGAATGCTTAACTTGCCTACAAGCCCCTCACATCTTCCCCAATGTCTGGGTGTGCTACAAGCTGCATTTTTTTCTGATTTGACCTTCCTTCCTCAGCTAGTCTGTATGGTGCTGGTTTAACTCTGAAGGGATCACTATCAGCTTTAGATGGAGGATAGGCATCACACAGCGAGTAGTGTTTGGCCCTATGGCTTGAGTGGGAGAACAGGGGCTGTGTCATGCGTGCGTACTTAATAAGTCACTCTTATTAAATGCACGACTGTATGTTGTATTTGTTTAAAGTTATTTTCCAGTGTCTTTATCTTAAAATTGCCCTTGTTCCTGTGAAAAAGCCTTACATTGGGTGATTAAATCTTCCAAAGGGAGAGTAGGAGGAATACTGGAGGAAGGGAGGAGAAGTGACAATCAAACAGATGAACAGCATTCATCTGATGTCAGTACAAACACACAGATAAGTAACCATGCTCTGCTGCGGAGTGTCACTTATCCAGATGAGATTTCTTCCCTGACAAAACTCCCCTCAATGGCTCAGTTTCCTGCTGGAATGGGCTGTTGCCACACAGCACTGAATAAATCTCTGGTTCATCCTCTCTCAGAAGTCAAATGCATTAGTGTGATTTAAAACAGGACTTGCTATGAGCAAACACAAACATGGTGCAATATTGGCAAAGCCATTATGAGTTTTGTTTTGGATTGAGGGGGCTGATGTTTAACGGTTTGTTTAAGAAACAGCATTTGAAGTTCTGGATTATTATCATGAAGTATTAATCGGCCATGGTTTTACACTGAGAAAGGATCTGTTTTTCAGTAGTGGGTAAGAATATTTATTCTCCTAAATGTATATGGAAGATGCAGGCAAATAGGGTTGCCAACTGTCTCATTAATCAAACTTTGCTGATTTTTGTATAATAATACTTTCCATTAATAGGGTTTTTTAATAGCTCCAGAATCACAGTTGATTAATTATTCTGCAGTGAACACATTATTTCATTAATAGGGGAAAGAGTGGTCCAACACTATATTTGACAAACATTTCTTCATCTGACCAGCTTGGAGACATAAAATGTCTGTACTGGCTGGGTCTTGCATGTATACTTATGGATGCATCTTTACATTCTGGAACAAGGGAGGAGAGGTGACAATCAGATGGTGAAGTTCACTAGATATCAATTCAAACACATGTCTAAGTCACATTGCTGTCTTCAGCAGTGGCATCTGACTCAATGGGACCTAGGTGTCATATGGCATTGGGTGCATAGATGCAGCGGCAGGCTCATGCATGGTCCATGGTTTGGAGACCCATCTTCCTTGTCATCGTTTTCGTGCATGACTACAGAAATGTGTCTAATTTGCAGTAAAGCTCGGTGTCTGTCTGGGAAAGGGGGATAAAAGCAGTTTCCTGCTGTACAGAGCCACGGTGAGGTCTGATACACAGCGATGCCCAGCAAATGCAGCGTGGGAGCAGTGGCAGTGCTTGAAGCAGATGGGAGAAGAGCCAGACTTGAACTTCGCTCGCTGAGGATGTATGGAGTATTAGTCACCCTCCCTTTCCCCATCTCTGCCTCTGCTGTGGTTTCCTCGGACACCCCAGGCTCCTACATAGCTTCAAGCAGCTGCAAAATTTTTCCAGCCCCAGCGTCAGTGGGGGGGTTGTGCCCTCGCCCTGTGTCCTGTGGTGAGGGACAGGCACTGTGCAGTTACAGGGTGAGTGTTTGTGCCATCTGGCCCATAAAAGTTAGCATCAGAGCTTTACAAAATGCCATTATTTGTAAATACGATTACATTAATCAAAACATCTGTTTGGGTCCCTGGATGCTTAGGAGAACAACCAAAACTACTGAAATGACCTCCAAGAGCACTATCTGTCCCCCTTAGGATAAACATCCTTCTCGTTGTTTTCCACTAAGTCTTCTGGCAGTCCTGAGAAGAGGAGGCCAAGCTAGCTTCAATGTTGCTCCATTCTGCCCACGGTGCTTCCTAGAAGAATGGGCTGTTGAGGGAAAACAAAAATAATGCGAAAAGCAAGTCAAAGCTTTCCTTGAAAGTGTTTTGACCAAGACGTTTGAAATAGAGTGAGTTTTGTTGTTGTTGATGTTGTTTTAATGCTACCACTTACTTGCAGTGTTGCTTCCAATGTTTGCACTGACCAAGGAGAGAAGAAATAAGAGGGAAGCTGGAGTGGGAGAGGGAGCTGGAATATTTACCACCCAACCAATCTTTTATTTCCTCTCTTAATGATTGTATGTTTATTGCGCTGCCTAAGGCTCAGTACAAAGTCTTTTGGACCGGTGATGAATTAATCAAATTAAATGCTGTGACCCCTTTGCTTTTTGGGAGTGTTACAAGCCTCCCAGCACCCTGCCTAATTTCTGCCTCTTACTTTGCTCTCTGTCCAACAGTCAGGCAGTTCTTCCCTCACAACTTGGCAGCTCACAGCTATTTATCTTCGCTCTTTCTGGCCAATGCCAGAATGTCTTGTTTGAAGTTTTTATTTAGGCCACTGCTGGTTTATGGAGTTGTGCAGATTCCATGTTGGGTGTGCAGCAGCTCCGTGTCAGATACAATTGGCTTCTGCTGGGCTCTTGGCTTTAAAAGGCAATAAAGAATCATGGCCGGATTCTCATCTCGGCCCGGCATAAATCAAGCATCTCCCCATTGAAATCAGTGAGGTTGACTTCTGGAGTGAAGTATGTGTTGAGGCAAAAAGAGAATGTGAGGCTGGGAAGTCCCATCTGTGGCTTCAGGGGGGATGCGCTGGAGTCCTCACAGCTGTGCTCTACCTGCCAGGTGCCAAAACCAGCCTCAGTTCAGCATTTGTAGACATTTTTTAGCTTGGAGGAACAGGGTTGATTAAGATATTGACAGTGCACAGCCTGGACACTTGTATAAGTGGCAGTTTAAGAAGTTAGAAGGAAAAGTGTGTGGCATAGCTCTGGACTATACACAACATAATTTCTTGCTCAGAGGCAATGATATTCCAGGTACAAGGCAAGAAGTCTGTTAAGGCATGTGGAGGAAGTCAAACAAAACAATGGCTGTATTTTCACTATTAACCTGCTGGTCCGTGTGACTCAAAGCTGGGCATAGGAAAAGCTGAGCTCAAGATACCTGCTGGTGAGAGGGATCATAATGCACTCAGGGCAACCTGCATCCTGTCCTGCTCAACTGCAGAAATGAGAGCTGGGGTCTTTGACCTCCAGAGCATGATCTGAGGCAGCTTCTCCATTTCCACTGCCTACCAAGAGTTTTATACTCACTTGTCACAGCAAAAGAAAGCTGGAAGAGCATTATTGCAGCTGCCTTAGTCTGCCTGTTTACAGTAATGATGCTGAACAACAAAAGGAGTATGAATGTCCTGTTTTAAGGTTTCGCTGAGAAGGAAGCCAGAATAATTCCCCTATAGATCAAGAGATGAGGGGAGGGGTGGGAAAGGAAAGTTTTGACTGTCCAAGGAGGAGTTTTTACACAACCTCAATAACTTGAAAAGACCCAAAGACTCGTAACAGGAATTGTTAGTGATTTGTCCCTGGAAACATGCAGCTAGGCATGGATCCCCATAGGTGTTTGTAGCAGCACTGAATCTGACCGAGCTTTCACATGGGGCGGTGCTGATTTCAGGAGGCTTCAGGAGCATGTGCAGTGCAGAGCTAACTGTCAAGCAAGGGCAGGACTATATGACTCAGAGGGATTTGCTAATGAGCTATCAAGCCCTGGGTCACTGGTTGAAATTTAATCTATGAGAACAGTGACAGAAAATCAAATCAAAGTGCTGACGTCAGAGTGATGCTGGAGCAGCAGCAGAAGTGTTGCTGGTGCCTTACGCAGCTCACACAGGAAGCTTAAATAAACCGGGAGCAAACTGTGAGTAACTTGTCTGATTGATCCCACTTGCAAGATATAGCTCAGCCAATTTGTATTATGCCTATCAGTAACTCACTTTCTTAGTGTGGTTGTTTGTGAATGACAACAGCATATCTCATCACAGAATCTGACTCAAGCCCAGCATTATACAGAACTAGAAGCAGAGTTGTGGAGACATCTAGGTAGAGTTTGCTCAGCAGTGTCATGGAATGTGGACTGGCAACATACCACAAAACTCAGTAGTTTCTTGTTCTGGTGATGGAGTTCTTTGCCCACATCGAGGCTAGTAGTGATGGCTTTCCCATTCCCGCACTCCTGAGACAACTTGATGATTTCACCATAGGTTTCTCAGGGCTGGGAAGGGCCCACATTGCTAAGGCTATAAAATCAGCTCTTATGGTTTTGTGGTTACCAGAGGGAAGGTTGGTGACAGAAGGGACAAGGGCACCAGATGCCCTCCGCAATGGTACCGGTACTGCATACAGGGGTCAGCGTGTTGGGGCAGGAAGACTTGTGCTGATGTGTTTGTTGTCCTTTTCACAGATCTTTAGGAGCAACTCAGTGGTCCTTCCTCTGCTCCCAAGCAGCCAGGCTGAGGATACAGAGTCTCTCCAGATGGCACAGAGCTGCCGTTTCAGCTCAGTGTCTTTGGCCTTCCTCGCCTCCAGTGCAGGCAGGGAAGGGAGCAATAGTCAGCATTGTTTTCTGTGCCAGCTATGATTACTTGGCGTAAAGAGCACTTAAGTAAGTTGACACAGCCTTTGAGTTGCTTGGTTTGCTTAAAAAAGAAAAGAAAAAATCCCTAGACTACTCCACGTTCTCTTTGCTGTTTGAAGTCTAGTCTGCACCAGTAAAACCTTGGTTTTATACCAGAACTGGGACGTGGTCAGTTGAAGAATGTTTGTCATTCTGATATTTATTTATTTTCTATTTAAAAAAACAAAACAAAAAAAAAAAACAACAACAAAAAAAAACCACACACACAAAAAAACCCAAAACAACCCAAACAACAACAAAAAAACAACACTACAACTCTGGGAGAGCAACAAGTTGAAAAAATAGTTAAACTCCAGATTCATGCAGATTTCCTGTTTTGCTTCTTAACAAAACCTCAAAACCACTTTGAACAAGTTTCCCACCTCAGCTGAGGGTGGGGCTGTGTACGCCCCACACGTGGCTCCCAGAAGTGCACCCAAGGACAATAGTACATCTCCTTTGGCACGGAGGGGCCAAATTTACTGCTAGCAGGGCAGTCAATACGTGCGCCTGTGCATGACTGCCCAAAAGAGCTTCTGACTCAGCCAAGTACATTGGAAAACTTTTTAACTTTTCTATTTCCAACAGAACAGACTGAACGGTAGAGATGTGGCAGACAGAAACTGGAGGCATTTGATAAAGGGATGCCTCTCCAAGATGCTAGGCAGATATTGACTGTTGTCGGTACGCTGGGCGATCTGTCGTAATTTCATTGATTTGATCTAGTGAGACAACATCTCGGTAAATAAGAGGAGCAGAGAAATCTGTTGCACTGAAATTAATGGTTGTTGCCTGATCTCCTCTTAAATTAATTTATTGCAATCTGAAGCAATGCATGCATTTTGCAAGCCCAGCATTCTTTGGCTCCTACACTGCATCATGACATTACTTCAGGCGGTAAGGAAGATCTTATTTGTGATATAGTGTGCTGTGGTAGATAGTAAAGTAGCTAGATGCCTGGGAACTCTGGATGGAGCTATGGCATTTGGGTGTGTAATTCTAACTAACAATAAGCAGTGCTTAACATTTCCTCCCACACTAGAAGCGTACCCATTAAAGTTTAGCCAAGTCAGCTGTGCAAGTTCTTGCATAAAAGGACAAACTGCTAAAATGCTAATAGGAGTCACTCTTATGTTAAAGAGTGGGTAGAGCAGGATGCATTAACCCAAATTCTCATTCTCTACTGCTAATCGGGAGAGAGTCTTGCTGAGATCAAAGAAACCCCTAGCAGGTAGAAATTATAATAAATCAGGCTCAATCCCAGGTTCACGACTCCTGAGTCTTTTTCTTGGCTGTTTCTGAGATGCTGCATAGTTTGAAGAAGTCAGTGAATGTGATTTAGAACATTCATGAGTCAACTTGAGTCCCTCTGAGAACAAACTGGATGTTTCTAAGTCCAAGGGAATGGCTCAGTCCGTTTCAACTGAAGAAGGACCTACATCCCAGAGAAACTATGTATATAAATATGGACGGTGTGTTTTGGACTTGAGAGTAACTTAAGCATATAAGCATATGGTTTCACTGATCGACAGCTTCTGGCAGTCCATCATGACTCACAAGTGGGTGAGGACTTGCTAATATCTCCCGAGGTGTTGAAAAGGGCCCACTTCATAAGTCACGACCTGACCAAACCCACAAGTTTTAGGTGACTTGAGCTGGCATGGAACACCTCAGCAAGAGAAATTTGGGACATGTTTATAATGTTTTTAAGGGCCAAACCAGGAAGAGAGGCTATGCCTCTGAACTGCTTGTTGCAGACTGGCTTGTGTTCACTGGACTGGGCAGACCGATCCACACTGCACAGCGCTTGATCCTGATCTCCAGTGGGTGACATCTCCCTGTAACCCTGGGGTACAATTATAGGTAGTTCTGGGTGGTTCTTTGTCTAATACAGATGCCAAAATAGGGGCTCTTCTGCAGCCGTCTGCTTCCTGTGTGCTCTGGGAAGTGACAGGAGGGATAGTGGGGTTTGGGGACTTCAGGCCAGCATCGCAATACAGCACCAGGTAAAGAGCCAAAGTTGTGTGTTGTGTGTCCACACAGTGCCTGGAGCAGAGCCTGGAGCACACTGTCATCTTGGCCATGCCCAGCTTTCCTCTTGGATGGAACAAACGGCTCCCTAATTGCCAGCTGACAAGTGCAGAGTGTGGAGGACTTGGATATCAGGATACAGGAGAGGGACAAGTCATTCTGGCAGTGTGGCAACACCCAGGCATTCCTAAGTGCCAGCTAAGCCTGGGGCATGAGGGAACGCCTGTTCCCTGGCCTAACTCGATTCATGCCATTTATCTGATAGAGCTCTAAAATGGAAGATTTACAAGCAAGAGGCCTCCCCTTCCACTGGGTTGAAGCTCTCTACTTTCTGCATCTGACACTTCTGGTTGAGCAATCAACCTTCATCAGGACGAGGTAATGCCTGCACTCCAGCCTTACCTGTAGCCTTCTATACTCCAAGCAAGTGGAAATTCTGGGGTCAGACCCCCCCTTGGGCTGGACAACCTAGATCTCTACTTCTCTGTTTTCTGGATAAGTGTTCAAATCATTAGTATCTTGTGCTTCCTCCTCCCACTTATCCTACAACACAGGTGCTTACCCTTCAGAAAGGAATTTGCATTTTGATTCCCACATAAAGCAGGATTGCACACTGTTGAGCCTTGAATTAAGCACTTACCCAGCCACAATCGTGAGAATAATAGTTCCTAATGCCTATGCCTGAGTGGCTGCATGCAACCACACTAAATCATCCCATGAGGGACCCACAGCTCACCATTCAGTTGATGTAGAAATGTGTGAACATCTCTTGGGTGCTACTTCAGAGACATCCGTCTCTGTGTTGCTTGTATCGTTTGCGTAGGCACCTGCCTTAAGTGATCTGAATCATTCTGTTGGAGCCAAGCGCCTATTTTTTTTAGATGTTGCAATGAATAAATTGAGTGCCTAAAGCAGACGGTCTCAATCTACCCTTCAGGGTGTCCACGTTTACCAACTGATATAACAATATAAAAGTCCTTGCCCAACTCAAAGAGCTGTTGCAAGATTTTAATTAATTAATACTGGCAAGGCTTTGAAATGGAATGAGGTCTGTAAACAAAGTGTATCATTATGACTTGATGGCACTTTCTACTTCACTTTCACACCATACCTGGGCACAGAGCAGGGCAGCTGAATGCTCTGATTCATCATGAATCACGAAGAAGCCTACTTAAAATGTGGATAATATTGATATATTTACACTGGTTAAAATGTACCAGGGAAGAGACATTGCCTCTCACGACAAGAATGGTTGAGTTTTCAATCCCTGGAGAAACAAAGAGGGGTTAGTAAAACTGCCACCTTAGACTTCCACAGGGCTAACTTCCACTCGTTCAAAAGACTGATTAACAGAATCCCTTGTGAGGCCGCCCTGAAGGGTACGGGAGCCCAGGAAGGCTGGACATACTTCAGGAGAGCAGTCTGAGAGGCGCAGGAGCAGGCTGTGCCCGTGGGCCGGGAAACAAGCAGGGGGGAAGGAGACCGGCCTGGCTAAACAGGGACCTTGGGCTGGATCTCACGAACAAAAGGAGAATCTATTGCCCTGGGAGGAGGAGCCAGGTCTCTCATGAAGACTATAAAGATGTAGGGGAGTTATGCGGGGAGAACATTAGCAGAGCCAAAGCACAGCTAGAGCTCGACTTGGCCACAGCTGTTAAGGGTAACAAAAACCATTTCTGTAAAGTCGTTAACAGCAAATGGAGGGTTGGGGAAAATCTCCCTCCCTTACTGGATGCAGAGGGAAACATGGTAACTAAGGGTGAGGAAAGGCTGAGGTGCTCAGCGCCTACTTTTCCTCAGCCTTTAGCAGTGGAAGTGGCTGTTCCCTGGACACCCAGCCTCAGGAGCTGGGAGATGGGCAGGGGGAGCAGGCTGAGGGCAGCACAGTTGGAGAGGAGGTGGTCAGAGACCTGCTGCACCACTGGGATGCTCACACGTCTGTGGGAGCGGGTGGGTTACACCCAAGGGTGCTGAGGGAGTTGGCAGATGTGCTCGCCAAGCCGCTGTCCATGATTTACCTGAAATCATGGCTGACTGGGGAGGTG
>NW_020799142.1:31835225-31903928 GCF_003259725.1 Athene cunicularia
AAAGAAAAGAAAAGAAAAGAAAAGAAAAGAAAAGAAAAGAAAAGAAAAGAAAAGAAAAGAAAAGAAAAGAAAAGAAAAGAAAAGAAAAGAAAAGAAAAGAAAAGAAAAGAAAAGAAAAGAAAAGAAAAGAAAAGAAAAGAAAAGAAAAGAAAAGAAAAGAAAAGAAAAGAAAAGAAAAGAAAAGAAAAGAAAAGAAAAGAAAAGAAAAGAAAAGAAAAGAAAAGAAAAGAAAAGAAAAGAAAAGAAAAGAAAAGAAAAGAAAAGAAAAGAAAAGAAAAGAAAAGAAAAGAAAAGAAAAGAAAAGAAAAGAAAAGAAAAGAAAAGAAAAGAAAAGAAAAGAAAAGAAAAGAAAAGAAAAGAAAAGAAAAGAAAAGAAAAGAAAAGAAAAGAAAAGAAAAGAAAAGAAAAGAAAAGAAAAGAAAAGAAAAGAAAAGAAAAGAAAAGAAAAGAAAAGAAAAGAAAAGAAAAGAAAAGAAAAGAAAAGAAAAGAAAAGAAAAGAAAAGAAAAGAAAAGAAAAGAAAAGAAAAGAAAAGAAAAGAAAAGAAAAGAAAAGAAAAGAAAAGAAAAGAAAAGAAAAGGTGCAGTTTGTGAAAGTTACACAAAGAATAATCCAGTTGCTGTGAAGTCTGATCAGCCATACGTATTTCTATAAGCATGTGTCAACTTGATGTGCTACACTTCTGTATTTTATTCAATTACCACATTTCAGAAGAACGTAATAATTGCCGCACTGCATCTACCTCATCTGGTCTCACATACAAAGAATATGGAAGAGAAGTTCTGTAGCAGAAGAAAATGGCACGATGTGTCTGTGGAAGGCTCTCTTCCTCCTTCCCCTGATTAACACATTGGCTTTTGTCCTTGTGAATCACTTTTTGAATCCCTTCTTTTTCTCTCCCACCACAACAGTAAATACTCTTACCATCTACACTTGATAACTTATGGGGTGTTTTTGTCTTCGTAATATTTTCTATAAATCCTTCTACAAGAAGTGAAAGTTGAAATGTGACCAATCTATTAGGAACAAAACAAAACCCATTAAAGATGGGAGCCTTCATGGAAACCAGCTCCATAGTGATAACATGATTCGTAAAATATGAAGTTCAGCGGAGAGAAACAGTGGGCAGGGCTAAGATTTCAGTGAGGATACATCCTGATTTATACTAAGTAGGACCTGAAGAATGATACCTTTACACTGCCTGAATGCCTTCAGCCCTGGGTGCTGCCAAAGGAGATGAAGTTTACAAAGAAAATTCATTTATTCATTATTGGGCAGCTACCTCTAAGGAGAAGAGTGACGGGTGCTGAAATCCTACACACATTTTAGGGATTGAAAGACTGTGACTACCATTACAGAAGATAATTGGAATTGCCCTAAGTATGGTTTTCTGACTCCCACATTTCTGTTGTTTTAACTAGGATTATATAAGATACCTTAAAGAGAACTTTAAAGAAATAGTTTTTCTAGACTGACTGCCAAGTAACCCAGAAGAACCATCTAACTGTGTCAACCTATGAGTGCTTTTTTCAGCAATAAGTGATATTTTTCAGGCTGCAGAATGACATTGTTTCAGCCCTTGGGATTTCATGCAGGGTTGTTTGGTTGGGTTTTTTTTTTTTTTTTTGGCAGGCCTCTTTTATTGCACAATGATGATGTATTTATATTGACTTTTAATTTGCAGTCTCCGAATAGGCCTTCGGTGGCTAGGAGAAGCCATGACAATGAAAAAAAGATTCCTCTCTGAGAAACAATATTCCATTTTTAACCAAAACATCTGGCCAAATTTTGAATAATTTCTTGAGGCTCTACCATGGACATATTTGTGGATCACCTACTAAAGACACCCATTAAGGGGATTTTGATTGTTTAGGAGGCCTGAAGAAGTCATGTTGTACAATCATGTGATGGCAATATTGTCACAATAATTATGAAGGATCACATCTTCATCTTTTAAATTTCATCACGTAATATTAATGTAGGTCAGGACCCTATGCCCTTAGCCATACTAGGAAGGATACTACAAGCCTGAACAAATGGATTAGTAGCTCATCATCTACCCCACTTGATTTTCACTTGTCAGTTGATTTTGTCTGTGCATTTAGTCTCCAAAGCACTAAGTTGCCTTTGAACTAGTGAATTGCTGAGTTTAAAAGGGAAGAAACCAGGGGATGTCTACATGTAACAGTACCATTTTTCATGAGAATTTTTTGATGTCACAAAAACAATGTGTATCCACAGAGCTTTACACAACCTAATAAGTGACCAGTTGACAATGTGCCTCTAATTGTCCTCAACTGGATGCAAAAATTATGTCTGTGAGCCAAAGCTGATTAACACTATTGGTTGATGAATTTTCTTTTTTTTTAAAAAAAATGTAGCCAAGAGGGAGCCACAACAGCTCTGAACTTTCACAAGGACTGCCTCTGCTTCAGGGGAATTTTGATTTTTCCTGCTGTTTTGTTTGTTTAAAAAAAATGGTGATGTCTAATCTTCAGGAACGTATCTCATCATCCAACCCACAAACTGTTGGCAAAATAATAAACCTACACAGAATGTACTGTTAGATTCTTTCTTTTTTTTTTTTCTTTTTTTTTTCTTTTTTTACCTCTTCCTTTCAGAGGTATAAATCACAGCTTTTTGCTTTGGCAAATTAAAATATAGGCTTTGCATTGGATAGTTGGCACCATTTCTTCTGGCCAAATGTTCCATGCTGCTTCCAGAGAAACTGTGGACACTGAGTTGGCTATAGTTTTTCTTTGAACTCGTTTGCAAAAACTCAGTCTTTATAGGCCTCCAAGAAAAAAATATACATAGTTTATTTATTAAGTAGCAATTTAACTCTTTTGTGTGCAGAATTGTGGATGGTAATTCTGTTTGGGTTTTTCAGGCTTTCTATATGTCTGGCTGAGTTTTTGCTGTTTACCTCTTCTAGTTTACATGAATGGCACCATCTTGCCATATAGGTCCAAAATCCTATACATTTCATGTTTGATTACATGGTCTGAAAAGGATCCTGAATAGAAAATAGTTCCTTTTACTAGTTGGTTGCAACACTAAGTTTCAGAGAAACCACACTCAGCTATTATTGACTAAATATACCTCCCATTATATTTCCAGAAGTTTTCTCAGCTATGTTTGCCTTTATGTCTTTCTAACGTAGTAGATTTGCTTCTAAGTTGTCCATAATGTATTTCTAAGTAGTGTAGAAATAGGAATGCACCTCTCCTTGAAGCACTTGATGGTTTTGTCTGTCAAATGTAGTTTAAAGTTTTAATCAGCTGAATGCTCAGCAAGGAGCAAATGGAAGTTATTGGTTTGTAGAACATTGCAGGTCTTGTGTTAATCTTGGACTTTTCCCTCTAGCATCTTTGTACTGCTTTCTTCGGCAATGCTTCCTTTCTACTGATGTGATGCCATCTTTGGTACTCTAACAAAGGGCTATATAAATGTTTGGAACCCAGAACAGATGTTTTTGGGCAGCTTTCATTCAGTTTGCCAAGTTCAGGCATAAAACAAGATCCTGACCGCTTGTACTTACTGTAGATTGGATGATTTTTTTCAAAGGAAGAGTAAGCGTGCTGGGTCCAATGACTTCCTGTCTTCTGGCATCCTACCACATGTCTTCTTTACTATACCATAATGTTTCTCAAGTTTGCTTTTGTTTCACTCTCATAATTGGCTTTGTATATCCACTGACTGATCTGATTTTCCTATCAAGACAGGGCTGTTGACTCCAGATTTTCACTAGTGTAACTGAGAGGAAAATTTGGTCCGTATGCTCTGTAATAAGATATATCATCACTGTCAATATTTTTCTTCTTCCCATCACTCCCCTGCCATATGGCAACTTCACAGGAAAGAACTGAACTGCATATGTTCTAAGTAGGACTTCTTCATTCCCTGCAAAATCGAGGTTGGTTTTAATACCATTCAGATTTTAAATGGAAGAAGTTCTTAATCTTTTACTATGGAATTTTCATCTAACTTTACCCACCCAAAAGTTAAGGCAACCAGTAGTTGTCATCTGAGCTCCTCCTGTAGTCACTAGAGGCAGGAAGCGACTTTGAATAGGTGATTCATTACATCCTAAGATAAGAGTTGAGGGGAAAGTTTTATTGTCGTGAACATCAGTGCAAATCTCTTCAATATCCACTGGTCTCAGTGATGTTGAATGGATGAATTGAGCTGCAGACCCAAAAGCAACATCTGTGCTGGTGGATTGAATGGGGACAGGAGATTACTTTTCTAAGCTGCTGTTAGCCTGCTCCCTGGCACATTTTGGCCTATGTCTGGCGCGCTCTCTCCAAATAACACCTGAGCAGGGCTCAGTGAACATCATAAGCCAGGGCTGGTTTTCAGTTCACAAGACACAGCTGATGCTACCCTGTTTTGGGTAGGAAATTTAGTCCTAGTAAGATAAGCCATGCCATTTGCTTGCTTTTAGGGTCAGAGGATGCCGGCTCACTTTTTTTTCCTGGTGTAGATATAGCCAAAGAGATATAAGCAGTGAAGAAAGCCATACAAGAGAATGAAAGATGAACCTGAGGGTCTTTCATTTGCATCATCTGAAACTGGGACTTGGGTGCAAGTAGCAACCCAAGAGATAAGAGCCACTGTTATTTCTTACTAAGCAAATTTTAAAGACATTCCTTCCCTGTACTGGTGCTAGAGAGTGACTGACAGTGACTGTGGAAAACAGTATTTGTGAAGAAAGACTTCCTGGACCCGCTATAACTAAATGATGACTTTCTAAAACCAGTCACCCCACAGATCCCCCTCTAAGCCAACATTGGAAAACTGATCTCCAGAGGGTTTGTACCCAGGAAAATGCCCAGTGTATTACAAGTATTTCTGCAAAGTTTCTGAGCTCTGACTACTGGATTTTAAGACTTGGGACAACTCTGCCTTAAAAACACTCCCTGTTCACCACAGAGTACCCAGATCCAGCAACAAGCAGTGCAAAGTGTTTCAGCCACTTTCAACCACCGTTCTGAGACACAGGGACCATGGGATAAATTCAGATGAATAACCCTATTTCTAAGTTGTTTCCAGGGAGTGTGTGGGTGTTGCAGACATTTAACTGCCAGGCTATTCATTTTTCTGCACTAATAGTTTCCATACTAGCTGACTGACCAGTCTCCCTGATGTGTCGCGTCAATTTTCTTATTAAATACGAAAATAATGAATGTTAGGAATGAGCCTAGAAAGCTCCTCAACTCCCAGATTGGGTCTTGGTGCCAAGTGTCTGGCTGGCATCGTCTCCAGTATTCTGCAAACAACATCTGCATGAGCGTGTCAGTTGTGCAACTCATAAAGTTAACGTAAGTGACTGCCGTGATTTGCTGAGCGGCACTGATTAGAGATGTTTTGCCAGAGGGAGGCTTTGCAGCTTGTGGGAGAGACAGCCATGCTGTGCCTTTCCCAGGAAAGGGAAGGGGTACCGTGGGCAGGAGTACATCATTCGCAGGAATGACTCTGGAGAGATATCCCTCTCTTCCCCCCAGGATTCCTGTGGTCCCAGATGTGATTAATGATGCATCACTTCTGAAATGATCACTGCTGTGATCAGCTCAGAAAATGAGTGCTTTGGAGGCACCGACCCACCCCTGTAGCTGCCTCAGAGGTTGACATGGAGAGGGACAGTGTGCTGGAGAGACAGTGTGCTGGAGAGACAATCCCTTATTGGCAGCACATCTTGCTGCTGCTCTGCACAGCCTCTGACAACTTCAGTAACATCTCTGCTCATGACAGAAAGGTCCAAGGTGCTTCTCCACCCCATGGAACTCGATGTGATGCTGCACAGGAAGGCACTGCAGGCTCCAGTGCTGTTTTCTTGCTGGGAACATTATGTCACTGACTAGGAGGAGAAATTTGGAAGTTAGAGATGAAAAGAGGCATTTTATTTCCTTACCTCTTAGGACAAGTATACCTTATATATGCTATCAGCCATCTCAGTGGAGGCTAGACCCATTTTTCCTGTCCTTTGCTGCAAATTAGCGTAGTTGATTTCAACTGATTATTTTAAAGCAACATACTACAGTTCATTTTTCTAAAATTCATTTCTCACACCAACATTTCCTTAAGTTTTTAAAAGCGTACGAAATTTTCAGAAACAGGGCATGTCAGTAAACTGCTTCTAGAGAGGTACTGGGAACATCCTTGTTTGCTGTTTATGTTAACCTTGGGCTAAAGATTGGCTCTTGTCCAATACCTGAAACTTTCCAAAGAAAACAGATGACTAAGTGTAAATAACTAAACCACACATGCAAAAATGACACTGAAATATAATGTGATGGGTCAAACTTCAGTAGGGTTAAGTAAGGCATTATAGTAATCCTTCAGCCCACTTAGATGCCACATAGGTAAGTCGTGACAGCTCACCCACTTCCAGAAAAAGCTTCCATTACCCTCATGGATGAATTCAGGACCTCAGGAAGTTAGCAAGTCAAATGAAAAACAGAGACAAGAGGCAGTGGCTTAACGGCTTAAGCCATATGCCTCAGATCAGTCTAGCCATAATTTCACATGCCAGCAGGATCATTACCAAACTAATGCAGATCTATTGAGTACTTGGCCATTTGCTACAGGCAGAACAAGTCCTTTGAGTTAAGTCCTAAGAAATTATATCGTTTGGGGATTTAATGGCTATTAAAAATCACAGGATATTTTCATAAGGGGAGGAGTTTGTTAATCTTATGTCCTAAAACAAATTAGCTCTTTCCTCCTACAAATACACTTTCAGTTTCTTACTGCAAAAGGAAGATGGGAGAGGAAGAGAGAATGAAGCCGTGCGGTGATGTGCTGTATCTTGCAAGAGGTGTACTACTGCTAATGCTTCTGCACAAAGCCGCTGTGGGTTTTTTGTAGTGAAAGCCCCAGGATGTTTTTCCTCCATTTTCTGTACCAGTGGCTAGGCTACAATCCTGGGTGACTACTCTGCCTTTATGACTAAGCACTGGTCACCTCTTGCAGATTGGACTCGCTGGGTGTCCCAGGCCACCTGGCACCCCACGTCTGCAGTGGGAAGGCTGTGCTGACCTGGCCTCCAGCTCTCACAGCTGCTTTTCGAACCCAGCGTGGTGTCTGGTTTATGAGCACAGTGAGAAGAGTGCTGCAGAGACACAGGAAGACTTGCGAGCACAAACTCTTGCATGCGTACATTGTGGATTTTTTTATCATCATCATCCTGCGGTAACAAGGGCTAGTCGGGGATTAAACCCATCTATAAAGTAATTATACAGCAAAAGATAGAGGGCAAAGGTGGATGCAAGAGCAATGAGACTGTATTGGTCAGTTTGACAGGAAGGACACTGATGTGACTGAAAGGGTTTGTAGGTACTACAGAAAAGGAGAGTTGGAAGGCAAACAATTGGAAAGCAGTGAGATTACTCTGTGGGTCATTGGAGGAAACTTCATTGGAGTGTAAAAAAATGCCACGGGAAATAGTGCTGAAGTGTTTAATTTAAGAAGTGTATGGAAGGCCAATGGAAAATGGAGTGACAGATCAATCACAGACAGCAGCCACCATTTACGTAGAGAATGAGGGATATTATCCTGCTGATGGATTGCGGAAGGGTCTCCAGTGTGAAGAGAAGGGCTGAGAAGGGCTGGGAATCAGCTCCAGACTCAGACACCAGACTGTTGGCGAAGGGATTAAAGAGCAATTTAGGAGGAATGTAAAGGAACATCAAGGTGATAATGAAGGTATGACTGATTACCACATTGTAGATACTCCAATTCTTAAAGATTGCAGATCAAGACTTGGTGCCTGCGAGTGTGTATTCACACACAAATCACTTGGCTTGATAAAAAGATATGCAGTAAGCTGCGATCCCTATCCTTAAAATCTGAGCATCTCTATATTATGATTTATTGGTGTTCTGTATTTCCATCTGTCGTGGGTAGACCTTCAGAATTTCCAAAATCAGTGACTCAGACGGTGCTGCTGATGCTGGGAAGTGGGCACTGGTCCAGTCTGGAGTTCTTCAACATCCTTCTATGAAACACTGGCAAGATCCAGAGACGCTAAGTGGCTTTCCCAAATCTGGATTATATCTAGTAATAGGGGCCAGATCTCCTAACTCACTGTTGTTTAGCAATCAGCTGATAACATTTTCGTGGCTTTGTTTTAATGATCCTCTATTTTGAATCTGGATGATGTTGGAAAATTGTCAGAATACTTGAAAACATCCAATGAAGTTATATTTAGTGTATCATATAAGTTTTACTTCATTTTCTATTTTAGCTTTTTATTGAGACAGTTCACCCCAGAAATGGAAAAAGTGTGAGTTGCCTTTTCCCTTTCAGCTTACACTTGTGGTGAGAAACACAGTGTTTGAATTCTTAGTTTGGAATAACTCTGCTTGAACAAATAATAAAACAGGAGAACAGCCTTATCTCTAAGATAGAAACCTTGGAGCATTTTGTGAAGATCGTTTGAAAGATCACAACATTACAGGTTTCTCACCATCACTGGGAATTGAAAAATAAACAGAATTAGCTAGAGATCTGGCTGAAAAAAAAAAAACAAACCAATTTCTAAGAAAACAAAACAAAACAAACCCCTCCTAAATATGTTGTTCTCTTTCCAGTGTTATATTAAGCCAAAAACTACACTGGTACTGAACAAGTCATTTATACCAGTGCAAATCCAAAGCGTTTCAACAAAGATGAAGGCGGGCTTTTATGTTTAAAGTACCATTACCAGCAAAAGGCTTCAGAGCGTTTTCCATTTTTAATTACTTCAACAGTGTGCAGAGCAACAAATAATAAGTTTGAACTATCTTGCATGGGTTATGAAGTGTCAGAGCCTGATAGCTGCTATAATACATGATGCCTACATAGCTCAAAAGCCTAAGGAAGCAATCCTTTATTCCAGGGATTTCAGACCAAATCCCATCCAGCTTGATACTCAGTAAAAATTGCAATGTAATAGGTTTTCAGCCTGAAATGAGTTGGTTTGTGGTGAAGATGCTCTTGGAGATATGACCAAAGATTTGAATCAACGTGACAGTTTCCTGTCCTTATGAAGGCAGACTAGATGACTGGTTAAGATTAGATATATAACTTCTAGGTGGCTGGAATAAGAGATAAATCCCACCCTCCCTTACCTCTTTCCTCATCTTCTGCACTCAGCACCATCCGTCTTTTCAACAACACCAGTGGAAGTACCGGCAGAAATACTTTATAAGCTCAGCTGGCAGAGAAGTGCAGGGGGAGCTTCCACTGCTACTAAAAAATTATTCTCTGGGCAAAAGATGTTGAATCATCTTTTAGAGTTTGGTATTCTTCTCATTCAGCCACCATCCTAACAATTTATTCCCACTGATTTTTCATGTTGACTTTCACTTTCCTAGGGAAACCCACACTGGGTTTGGCTTTCCAGTGAGATGACTCCCAAGAGTATTTTTGCCTGAAGGCAGGAGGATTTTTTAGGACTAGGTTTAATCATGATAAAGTGGGATGAGAGATTAGCATCATGTTTTTTACTTGGACATTCACATGAACTGTACCTGCTTAGTAGCACGCCTTCAGCAAGCTAGTACTTTTTAGGTATCTTTAGATAAGAAGGCAAAGAACAAGTCCCCAGGGAAATGGCAGACTGGCTAGGTGGCATATGAATGAGGAAAAGACATGGTGTTGGAGCAGAAACCAAATAGTTAAAGAGCAAAATATTGCATTACTCTCATGCTCTAGCATTTCTTAGCCAGCAAATTAGCTAGTATTTTGTGATTCCGTTACCCAGCAGCTCAGACATCCGCTGTTTGTGGTGATATGGGTGGGAAACTAAGCTTCAAATAATGAGAGGCTATGAATGTAGACCCTCTAGCACACAAATATAACCCATCGTGATGTTTGCCCATGGGACAAGAGATCAAGCAGTATTTTGTTGCTGGAGTGGGAGGAGAAAACACCTTCTGTTGGAGGATCAGATCTGTCTGCCCTGATCCAGCATGCTTGTACAGCTGGCCTTGCATGATCTCTGCAGCCTCCCAAGTGAGTTGCAGCCTTGTACTCACTTTAGAGCCATCTATTACTCCCCACTGTGTATGTACCTACCTAAAAATCCATAACTGGTCTCGCATCGAATCAATGCTCACAGTCAACTTGTATCTAAACAAATTGAATACAGCTAAGAGCTCTGAAGATCCTCTTATTTATCCCATGACAAGCAGAGAGACTCCCAGTTCTTCTGCTCCTGACACCTTTGTCAATAAAATCTGCAGATTGTACAATATGAAGTTGTTTTATAATTCATCTCCTTGACAATAACAGAACCTTTGAACAGGAATGCTTTATGTGGTTATCGCAAGAACACTCCTCAAGCAGAGGCTGCATCAGCAAAGTGCAAAAATAAAATTTTGTTCCCCTTGAAGAGTCACATTTCAAACAATTTTCTGATGTAATGAAAAAAATCAGATTTCATGTTAAAAAAATAATATTTGACTGGCAATTATATCATAAGTAAGAATCATAGGACTTACGAGATCATATATTCCATTCTCCTTCCACTACATGATCATTTTTCAGACCTGGGGTCTAATTTCATTAATTCAAAAGGACAAAACATCAGAATTACAGAAAGTAATGTAACTGCTGCAGTATTCATCCTTTGAAGAATGTTTTTAGGCAGTAACCCCAAAACTAACTGCTGTCAAAATAAACTGCAAGTGGAAATGATGGCAACTGGATATCTGTTTTGCTGTTGAAGGTGATATCAGCTCACCAACCTGCTCTAATTTGTATTCATGGCTATTTATGCGCACATAGTAGATGTTTTAAAAGTCATGCCCCAGATTTTTAATATATACATCATTTATTCTAAACTTAGTTACAACTAGAGCTTCGGTCTGTTTCAGTCTGTTATGTAAATACTGTGCTAGGTTTTAAAGTAAAATGTAGGCTTTTCAAAGCCAAGAAGAGCAGTTAGGCATGAAGTTTCATTAATTTCAGTGGAAAGTTAAATGTCAAAATCTTGGTCCTGGGATTTAGGTGGGTGGAATACATGTTTAAGCAGTGATTTCTGATAATTTAATCTTAAAGAAGAAACCAAAGTTGAATTTTAAACCTTATTGTCTCTGAAAAAAATTCAGTCGATTTTTTAATTTCAAATTTGAACTTAAATTCTTACCTTTAAAATAATCAAAACAAAATAGACTGTGAAAAAATCTTTCCAAGGCAATTCTAAAAGAAGATAATTGGACAGAGACCTCCACCTCTGGTTTATTACTTGGTGGCTAAAGGTCCAGGAAGATGACAAAGTGCCTGGGAATGAATGGAACTAAAACTAACACTGGTATAGTGGCATAATAGTTTGCACCTCAGTAATATTCAGCCAAGGACACTCTGAGGTTTTACCAAAAATAAACTATGAAGAGAAGTAATGTTTCCTCATTTTACAGATGTGTGAGGAAGGCTTAGAAGTGTCAAGTGACTTGACTAGTTCCTATGACTAGATGGAAAAGATGGAAACAATGATCTATTAGCTTCCAATTTCTTTAATGCTCGATGGCTGCGTTGGTGGACGAGCTGAAATTCTTAGATTATTTGGAGCCTGCCAGTGCAGCAAAGCCATGTGCACATGGTGTAAAATACGCAACACAGCCACTGCATGCGAGTGGGTTTTGTATTTCAGGGGGACCAGTCTGTGCTTCAAATGTGTCATTATCCTTCACGAGCAAGTTTCGTTCTACTCTTGAATCAGCTCACATTGTTAATGTGCTCATCAGCCAACTCAGAAGGATATACAGACAGCTGTGAGGAATCTAATTAACGTTTGACTACAAAAGAAGAAATTACAGTCTACTGTACTATTTAATCTGTCAGCAAAGGTCTGGATTAGAAATGGGTTCACTATTTCTCTGTAGCTTTTCCTCTGTTCTAACATAATAGAATCATACTCATTAAAGGTGGAGAAAACCTATTAGTTTATCTTGTCCATCTAGCATTCTGCTACTTTACCCTTTGGATGACCCTAAGAAAACCTCTTCCTCTATGTTTGTCTCCATCAAACACCTGCAGATTGTTATCATCTCTACTTTTAGTCATCATTTGCTTAAGTAATTCATGTAATGTCTCCCTGCAAACCAAAACTTCCATCATTCTATGTTCTGTTCTCCTTAAACACCTTACAGTGTTCGAGAATTATCTCCAGCATGGTAAAAAGTACTCTTACCATCCAGAAGTACCTGTATCCTATATTAAAATATAACTAGTATTTAGTTTAAAGACACTATTAGTGAAGGAATTACTCAAAGTCACTCTGTGCTTTTTTTTTTTTTTTTTTTTTTTTTTTTTAAGAGAAGAAAGAATAACTGCATTTCTGTGTGATAACTGCTCTCAAAGACGTCGGGGATAGGACAGAAGTATTTTGAAGCTGGAGTAGTTAGAAAAGGAGTAGCTTTTTCAGATCAGTGTGAATGTTGAGAGGGTTTTTTTTTTTCTGAACAAATAGGAACAAACAACAAATTGTCTGGATCAGAGAGAGCAATTGTGTTGACAGCAGACATATGAATGGTACTGTTTTTACAGATGGACTGGTGAGAATCAAATTGAAGCTATTGATCTGTATTTGTGTAGGATCCTGCTAAACAGAAAGCTTTGAGGTCTTTGCCATTAGCAGCATGGGTCATTTTACCAACTAGGAAAGGCAACATGCTCTGCTTCTGTCATACACGCTCCATTGGTAGCATAACAGAAGATGCCTAGTCTTCAAAAATGTCAAGAGTCCTTCTGTAGAGATGGGAATAATCGTTTTCAGATATAATTAAAAGCCTTTCCTCTTCCCTCAACAGGCACACTCACAAAGATAACTCGTTGGAGGCAATATATCAGCAGGCTGGAAAAAAAATCTAAGTTAACATTTTAACTTCATTACCTTTGCATCTTCTGTTTAGTGGAGACCAAGCACAGACTGAAAAGAGTAGGAAGCAACAGTAAGTCCTCAGGTCTCAAACTGATTAGTGCTCTTGGAACAGTGTAGAGAGAAGCACTGAACTTGCTTAAGGAGGGCAATGTGGGGTCTTCCTTTCCTACAGCCTGTATTGCAAGTTCTCCTTAGAGACCCATCTCCTTGGGAATCTGAGCTGGTGGAAGTGAGAAAGAGCTGATTTGTCATTGTGGTTGCTGGTGGGACTGAGACCACCACCAACCTTATCCACTAGGATCCACTTGTCAGTCAGTGGGCAATAGGAGAGTGCAGAAAGTGTGAAAAGAAATACTTAGGCGCTCTCTCTCTCGCTCTCTCTCTCTCTCTTTTTAAGTATATGATTCATGAAATTCATTTGTTGTTGCAGGAAGGATGGCTTTATCAGCTGAAACATATTTCTTTCTTGTTTGCTTTGATTTTATCACTTATGTAGAGGGATCGCGTTTCAATATGACATCCATGGACTGATGCTAGATAGGGGCAAAGTATTTGTACCTTCGTAATCGGTTTCCCCCATATGTAGAGTAACATTTTCCTTATCAGGGAATGGAAAAATAATCGAGGTATCTGATTTCAAAACTTGCAAATGTATCCCATTTGCCTTCAAGTCACTAGGAGGAGGAAGGGTAGAATGTATTATTAACCTTAACCAAACTTTAGATCAAATTATTTAATCCCTGTGCTTCCATCCTCTAATTCTCTTAACTAGGAACACTGTAAGGTGAACTGAAGCATGGTTTTCTTCATGCATGGATTATTCTTAGTAATTTTTACTGTTTCTCCAAGTTAAGTGGAGATGATAAGAAAAAAGTCTACACCTATAACATCTCATGTATTGAAAAAAAAAATCTTTAAGGATTTTATCCACTTAAACAAAATACAGTGAACACCTGCTTATTATTTTTATGTATATACATATAATTGGGGAAAAAAATCATAAATCTTCAGTCTAGAAGAAATTAACTTCAGGAAGACAGCAACAGCATACTGTAGTTACATTCATAGTTCTCTGCTGTTGTCAACAGAGTTGCGTTGTCAGGAAGGTCAGCAAAATACAGAGGACCACTTATCAATTCCTCTTCTGTTTTTTCCACATTTCTGAAGCTGGGAGACAATGTCCTCTTTCCATCTGAGCTCTGTGACAGAAAAACTTTAACCACTGATGTTTGGTGATAATAACAGTTGTAGCAGAGTTGCCAATATAAGAAATGCCCAAAATTCAGCACAGGTTTAACGGTCACTGAAAACAATGCTAAGTCTATATTACAGCAGGGATATGGAAAGCCTCTATAATTTAGAGGCTGTGGGTGAAAACTAACAGATTCTTGTTCATTAGATTATCACTGGTGATAGGGTGTAACAGTGCTAAAGTCTGTGTGGTAGACAGGCTTGAACATACGGACCTTAATGAAATAAGTGGTTTTGTCCTAGAATTACATATACTTTGAAATGGCCTTAAATTAGGATTGAAGTAGATTTCAAACTTTTTAAACTGTGAAAGACATGTAATGAGAACATAATGTGAGTCAGAATTGGTCCAATAGCAGATAGAGATAACCAAAACACTGCTTGTAGTGGTACCAGATACCAGGAGAGAGCTCTCAACACCCACAAACAATTTAGTATTCGGAACTGGGTGAAGTTTATATGAGACCATGTTTCCACACTTTTTACTGCAAACTGTTTTTAAAAAGTAAAGAGCCTTTAACTACGCATGCTGCAGAACTCCATTAGAATGCCTTTTTAGCAAGGTTATGAATTTTCAGTAATTGCTGTGGTAATCCATATTTAGCATCTGCAGGATTACTTTTAATCAGCTTTGAGGTTATGATTTGACACCATTCATTTTATACTTCAGCATTTAACCAGTTAGGCTGGGAAGAAAAAAAAAAAAAAAAAAAAAAAAAAAAAAAAAAAAAAAAAAAAAAAAAGGCATCGTTTTGCTGACTTAATTTAAAGCCCATAATGGTAAAACTGAGGGTAAGAAGGAGAAGGGAGATTTGGTTAGCAGTGAAAGATGAGGAAAATGGCCATGGGCTGCTTTAAAAAAAGCACTCTGGTTCAACAATTGTGGTAATAAAAAGACACTTTGTTCTGGTGTAGTTTTTCTTCCATACATCTCAAGGCCCTTGTGCATTATGAGTCAAGAGTAGTGTGCATTCTACATATTTCTACATACTTTTTTTCTATGGTTCTTAAATACATCATCTCGGTGTGCGTGTTGTAGATATATTTTATTGCTGCAGCCTTCCTTCTACATACCTTATTGCTTCTAATGATGTACCAGGACCAAGTCAGTACATTCCTTTTGCTCACGCATGCTCATGCTGGCTGATGCTTTTATTGGAGATAATTTTTCCAAGCGATATATAGGGCGTTTGTCTAGACAATCGGTATAGAGAGGTTGCTTTGCAATCAGATAGTTTCCAGCCAAGGGTTTCTTACCTTGTGCCTTTCCACTGTGGGGTTTACTGTGTTTCCCGAGATGTGGAAAGGTGTTAATGTCTTTCTGTACGGACTTGGTCACAGCTGGTTCAGATCCCTGTCAGAGAATATATATATATATATATATATATATATATAAAATTACTATTAATCCAGAACTTGCTATTTATTTTAGTATTTACTTCTGATTTGGTGTCTGCACATGTGAGTTAAGTTAACCTTGATGTTATTTATGAGAAGGCATCAGGCTGAGCATTCACTGCTGGGACCGTCCTAAGGGAATCCCAAGTCTGGGGTTTACAGACTGATGAGGTTGTTAGGATCATCTGTAGTGACCTGCTGCAAAGCACAAACCAAACCCATCACCCAAGTACTCCAGCACAGGGAAGAGTGACCCTTGCTTATTATTTAAATGAACCCTCTTATCTTGGTATTGAATGGGAGGAGATAGTCTGGCAAGATATAAAAGTGCCAGGATGTGGAGGATTTACCCTTCTTCTAGAAAATCTCCGCTGTAAGAATTTGCCTCTTATTGCATGTCCTTCTCTTCTACCTGTATCCTCTGACAAGACTGGCTGGCCTCGCTCAGAGCTGATAATGTGGGAAAAAAAGTCATCTGTGCCAGGCAGGTCTGGAGTCTTGAATTCAGATCTTCACTTTATTTACCAGGAAAATAAACTGTGCTGAGTTGGTCACACACTTTCACAGTGGTGAAGTGAGTCCTTGAGCCTTGCTACACACAAGGTCAACAAATCCTGATAAAAACCAGGGGGACACTGAGTAGTACTTCCATTATCCTGTTTTTGAAATCACATTATTTGATAAAATATAAGTAGTGATTTAGTCTGTTTACAAGTCTATCCAAGATAAGTTCTGAATTCAAATTCAAGTGGCCCTCTCCAAGGCTCTCCTGTGTGTTTGGTAAAAAGGTAATTGAGCTTAATGATGAGAAGAATAGCACTGGATGAGATATTCTGAAAAAAAAAAAGTCTTTTTTTCTCTTCAGCAAGGACAGTAAATCCACAGCAGAGCAAGCATCCACACTCCTCTACAGCCAGCCTGCCTCAACCCTTACTTCAAGGTCTGAGAAAAGAATTCAAAGAATTAGTGCCAGTTTCATGCTATTCTTGTAACAGGATCATCTCCACTGGCGACAGGAATGGCAATATTCTCATTTTCCAGAGGCTGCTTTGTAGCCATTGGATGGGAACAACTTTATGATAACTGC
Organism: Athene cunicularia; assembly: GCF_003259725.1. Taxonomy (NCBI): domain Eukaryota; kingdom Metazoa; phylum Chordata; class Aves; order Strigiformes; family Strigidae; genus Athene; species Athene cunicularia. Next base: position 31,851,829 of record NW_020799142.1, read on the forward strand.
AGCAGCCTGGGAGAGGGAATATGAAGCTGATTTTTAGCTTAAGGCATCGAGTCCAGCGAGCTATCTGCAGGCAGCGCTCTGTGAATTGAAAATTCGTAAGTTTGAAGCAGACTCTGATTTTAGTTCACAGCCTCTGATTTTTATTAATGTTGTCAGTATGTCATTGGAGAGATACAAATGATTTGAAAGATATACATTCAAGGAGTTTTTGAATGTGACCTCATCTAAATTTCTTGTAATGCTCAGGAAATGTCCTCCAAATCTGAATGTCTCCTTTAATCCACATTGTTCCCGAGACTTTTTTTTTTTTTCTCCTCCAGCCATTAAATGGAGAACATAGAGTGTTTTTTCTGTTCTACTCCTGAATATCTGTCAATTGACTGCACCAAAGATAATGAGTTTAGGACTCCAGTGCCTCTCAGATGGTCCTGTGGTAAGTGTTAGTGTCAGGTCCTGGGTAAATATACAGACCTGTTCTTGCTCCAGGTAAACTGAATAATACAACGAACATTAATTTCACTCACAGCTAGATTATGCTTTCAACCAGACAATAAAAAACTTCTAATTTGGCAAAATCCATTGAGAAAAAAAAAACAGTTGTTCAGTAACCAGGCCAAGATGACAATTAAAGGGGAATCGGAAACGTGCTGGATCTCACCTGCGGCTCTGGCAAGGCGTGGAGCCCTGCTGCCGCCTCCCGTCGTGTCTCTGCCGTGGTCTCCTCAAGGAGACAAGTTGTGGGAACATGCCAAGGCACAGCCGGCACGCGAGGTCCCACATGCCAGGAGACTGTGCTGGAAGGCACATCTCTGGGAACACCCTGCTTCACCCGGGGCACAGGCGTCCCCGATGATGTCCCCCCTTCCCCAGCATTGTCGTGGTGGGCTGGAGCTTAGCTGACAAGTCTGTCTTCAACACGTTTGCGTGCCTCTTGCAGTGTTCTTTGAAGACCTTGAGGCTTTGGTGGAGGTCTGCGGAACCACAGGGCTGTGCAGGGTGAGAGCTGAAAGCAGGGCAGAGCCTGGATGGGAGTTCTCAGCACAACGGCGAAGCTAAGAATGGTTTTTGAGGGCACTTACAAGACATAGAGTGGGAGGTGTTGTACCTGGAGAGACACAGAAATGAGCGAGGTTAGACAATATGAATATGCCAGCAGAAAGGTGAACCAAAGAGGACATGTGGAAGATAGCCAAAGCCTGAAACCTCGGAGACTGCAACATGGTGTAGTTCTGCGATGTCAGAATGGTTTACCTGGGGAAAACATTAAAATGGGAGGTGATGGCACAGGGAAAGGTACAGCGGGTGGCATGCTGCCACCTTTCTAAATGGACCCTCAGCCAGGTACATGATGCTGGTGCCACCCACCACTGCAGTGCCACCGTGGCTGTGTCTGGGGTGGCTTGCAGTAGCTACACCGAGTGCGAGAGGGTGATGAGGTGGCTCGGGAGGAAGAGTGGAGCTGATCGCGTGGAAGGAAGGAGCTGTGTGTGGACAGACAGCATGGGGTGAGTTACGGTGAGGATAAAAAGCTGTGAACACCGTTCAAAACAAAAATGAAACCTTTTAAAGGCCTTCAGGCTTCATCAGAGCACCTTAAGATGAACTCAACTTCAGGCATGTAAGTGGCATCAGTAAAGGCTGAGCGTCGAGTCCCCATTTCCAGCAAGTCCTGTTTTGATAGGTTTGGCAGGTTAAAACCCTGACAGGGGAAAATGACTCTTTTATAATTTAAAAAGGGACTTCACATAGGCGAGAATGAAGGCAAAGTGGACTCTGTACTGCTGTATTGGAGTCTTAAGTGCAGGCTAGTCACAGAAATATCTGTTGCTCAGATTTCAGTCCTCATTTTTCTCCAGGAAAACTGTATTTTTCATGCACAAGCCTGCATCTTCATTCAGCAACACTGCAGGGCTGTGCTGAGTTATCTGCATTGATCTGGTAAATGAAAGGCCCCTTGCTGGCAGCAAAGCACAAACTCTCTGAGCCCTGAAGCAAATTGGAACGAGGAAACTCAGACAAGCACAGTCCTGTTACATACGCGTGTATGTTTATAACATAGATGTGTATGTGTATACAAGTATTTGGTCAGAAAACATCCAATATCTATGGTGTCCTGACTCTAAGATATTTTAGATTGATTTTTTTTTTTTAATTTCAAATTATTTCAAAAAAGGAAATTGATGTGGAGGTACTGTAGACCAAATATATGCATGCTTATGTATGTATAAAAATGTAACCTTTGGAAACCCAGAGAAGTGAGTGACATCCTTAAACATAGAATGGTGGCCAAGAATAATGTTTGTATATGGGCCTGAGAAGTGTGTAGAATATAGTTTTTCATCAAATCATGGAAATTAGAGATAGAAAAGACCTATTAGATCATCCTGGCCATTCCCTTGGCACCAAGGTACAGGAGAGAGGAGGAAAAGAAACAAAGAAAAAGCATTAAAGTTATAAAGCGTCTATTTTTGCAGAAATCGCAGTGCAAACAGAAGTCCTGCGACAGCCACTGCACATTATGTTGTTTGGGACCCGTCAAAACTGATATACAGAAAGAAAAAAGAATTTGGAGCTTTCTTTAAATGCCTTGGGCTTTTTCTTTCTCACTTAACAAGTTTTCCATAAACCTTAATGTTGAGACTTTTTATCTTGTTTCCAATGTTGAGTAATTGAAATTATAAAAGGGAGATGATTATCATGACTCTGACACAGCATTTTATGTATTCAGAGAATTAAGTAATTCTTGTAGAGACCTTGTGGAATGGGTATATTGGGAAGAGCTGCATCAGTGCCAATGGATTTATCAGAGACTATCGCCTCGCTTTGTCCGTGAGGAAGATGAAGCAGAGGTGAAGTGACTGAAGGCCAGCCAGTGGGTCAGTGGTCAAGCCAAGATAAAATTAAGGAATTTTGTCCGAGCTTGCTCATGTTTCAAGGTTGGATGCTTTCCCACGTAGCTCTGAAGGGAGTAACTGAAGACACTGGCTCTTTGTAACCACTGGGGCAGAGCAATTCTATAGTCTGGGCACACCTGTACTAACTGCTAAAATCGTTAGAGTTCCCTAATTAAGATTGGCACAGTGGTTTCTGCTAGTAATATATCCCTGTAACGGATATAACATTAAACATTTTGAAGTGGCAGCTCAGAAGGTTTTAACAGTGTCCACTTTGGATTAGGGGTCTACATTTTCTCGAAGGTCTTTTATTTCTTGGCTGGTTTGGTTGTTTCTTTTTTTAAAAAAAAAAAAAAATAAAAAAATTGTTGGCAGTGCAACTATTGACTTTCAGAGAGAACGATGAGGGCTTTTTTGGTAACTGTAATGATTTTATCCCATTTGCCTTCATTTAATTTGGAAATGGAAACCATATCTTTAATGCTAATTAGGCAGCACATTACTTAGTCTTCCTGTCCTCGTGTAAATAACAATTAGCAATAATTTAGCAGTTGTACACTCTGGCATCTTCTAAGCCATACCATTGTATACCATTCCAAATTCCTTTGCATTAATTAGGATCATAAGCCAATCAGCACTAATTAAGAAGAAAATAAGTATAATAACAAATGAAACAAAGCTAGTGATTTGTATCTGTTCAGTAGTTCTTTTTCCCTCTGCAGTTTATCAAATAGTTGTAATGCGTAGGAACTTCTTCTAATTGAAACTAATTATGAGGTTTCCCCTGCTACTTTGAGCCTCATGTTCAAATCCCACGAAGCTCATTAAATAAGTAACAAAGCTGGAATCTTTAGCACATATTGTAACTTGGTTCACGTTAATTAGCACCACGTTTTGGAGGCAGTAAGAGGCTGTTCAGCAGCAAATGCTACCTAAAGGGACATTAGATAGGGATTTTTGCAGATCTAAGAGGCTACACAGAAACCCGAGCCAGGTATTAACAGATATGACTGAAGTGTCACATAGCTGCCTCAAGACTGTATCCTAAATGTGGTACTTTTGCAGTTCAGCCCATTTTGACCGTGCCTTAATGTCTGTTGTTATTTGGAGCAAGCATCTGGGGAAACTTAGGTTCTTAAATATACAATCATTACATCTGAAGGTCATTCCTGTCTATCCGTGGCTGTGTCATAAAATAGCATACATTTTCCAGTGCTGGTTTGGGTACCATCAGCATCATTTCATTTTCAGAAGTGGGCAGCAATCTAGATGCCAGCATTTTTTGCATATCCCAGGCCTATTTGACAGACTGAAATTCCTACATGATGTTTAATGATGTTAAAAATATATCTGATGGCATGTGCCATCTCCATTTAGTTGTATGTAGTAATTTAAAGGTACGCAGTCGGTGAGTATTGAATACAGTGCAAGGTGGGTGACAGAAATACTCAGGCCTATCCTTTTGTGTCTTCTCACTACAAATTCACCTCATCTTAAGCAGTTTTCAGTACAACCTTATGAAACAGAGCCACACACTGATCTTACATCAGGCTGCTTCCTTGCTGCTGGACTGCCACTCTCAATCTTCATGGACAAAGACACGCATGACCTGATGTTATTGGAAAATCTCACATGCCCTGAAACCAGGCTGAATCAGAACAAATCACAGTCTAGTTTGTCCTTACACGCTATCCCTTTCCAGCTTTCATTGCTTTGAGATCACTAATTAATTAACTAATTAATTAAAATACCCTGAAAATGGTGCGGTAATTCTGACATCTTGGATATTTTATAGTTGCTGGGTCTTCTTTGACTTCCCAGTTGTGTATGTGTGCAGATTGTCAGAGATCTCTCACCCCACCACCAGTCCTCAATTGCTCTTCTTGGGACTGTGAGCTGGCCCAGAAACCATGCACAGACACGGGATCACCTTCCTGAGGGTACTCGGACCATGTCTGGGCAGCTTTCAGATGGGGCAGCCAAGGTTCAGGGTCCAGTGGTGAGTGGAAATGAGATCTTATTTTAGGCAAAGCAAAAAATGTCCTCATGTAAATCAGGAGGAAAGAAGTGCTAGGGCCCTTTTTCCCCTCCAAATTTCCAGACAAATTATTTTCATTGAATTACCATTATAAATTGAAGTACCGTTTAGACTAGTACTGAGAAAAAGACCACAAACGATCATTGCATTCTTCTCAGACGAAACAAGAAGCCCCATGAAAATTATGAAACTGACAAAGTGTGCAGTCCAAAATTATTGAAAATATTTAAAATACTTCCTCTTGAAATCTGATGGCCACCAAGTGGAGATACTTACACAGTAAACTTACTCATTAAGGCAATGAAGTTTTTTTTTTTTCCTTGCTATGGATGAGACAACCAATACTCATGACATACACAGACTTCAGGTTTTTAGTGTGAGTACATCAGAGAGTATAGGGATCCATGCTATTAGAAAAGTTGTCCTCAACCAATGATGGATGAACAATGTAATCATTCCCCTGGAAAAAAGTGTTTATATCTAGAGCACTGAATTGTTCAAATATTTCTTCATGAAGTTGAATCCAGTGGTGACTGGATCCCATTGCCCTGTTATGAGTGACAGCCAAGCAGGGTGTAGATTTTGACATGTTTCGCTGAACTGATCAGTGAGTTAGTTAAAGGACTTCCTTTTCTGAGGAGTTAAGTCTATCTTTAATTAAAAAAAAAAACCAAAACAAAACAAAACAAAAACCAAACTTTGGTGATTTCCTGCATGTCAGAGAAGCAATGTCTCAAAGGTCTACTTTGATAACCTGCCTTCTCCTAACACCACTCTCCAAGAAGCAGAGGAAACAGAGCTGATGTTACCCTTTTAGTCACATTAGGTGTTTTTGAGGAAGAAATAAACACTTTCAGCTGCCCAAGTTTGCTTTTCACTTTCAAGCACCCGGGGAAGTGATATAGAGGAAAATGGCTACAACAGGCTCCCCCTCTCCCTGAAATGTATACTGGAAGCTTCAGCATACATCAAAATTAACATGTGGCATGCCTCTCACAAAAAAATAAAAAAAAATAAAAAAAAAAGCAAGCAAGCATTGTTTTTCCTATGAATATATCAGAACAGTTTAATAATTGGAGCAGCTTGTCCTGCAGAAGACTTCCTAGGGCTTGCTGCTGGTCAAAAGTACCATTCCTACACATTATCTGAAAATAAAATGCCTTCCAATTAAAATTGTAAAAAATAAAATAAAATCGAAACTTAAGTTGGCGTTTAAAATAGAAAACATGTGTGTTTAAAAAGAAGTAGGAAACCAAGTTTAATGATAAATGAAATACCTACTGCATTGTCTCAGCACACAAATGGCTTGTTTCTGAGCAACCCAAAAATGCACAAGTGAGACTGTCCAGTTTCTGTGTGGTTAAAATACAAATGTGGACCCTAGTAACAATTAGCTGGGAATACCTGTCTCCAAATCCCCTGCAGACAGAGCAGAAGGTCACTACCATTTTTGTTACTCATGAGCACTATAGCCATGTCATGATGGGAGTCTGAAGAGCAAATGACTCAGGGAACCAAAGTATTTTGTAATCCTCAGAGATAACTGATGGTGCATATATAGGAAGAGGAAGGGAAAGTGAAGGGAATTTGGACTGGATAGTCCTTGTATTGTGGAAAAAGAAGTCAAACAGGAGTCACCAGCAGAGTTTTTTCTTCTAATGGGACTTTTTTTTTTTTTTCTGTATAACTTTCAATCATTTCTAATTATGATCTGTAAAGAAGTGGTTATAACAACTGCAGATGGGAAATGCTGGTACTTTCCTCTCTTTCAGAGGCCCTTTGAGGTTTCATTCACTCAAATCTGTAAAATGTTTTGAGATCTTTTTCTAAAATACACAAAATAACATAAATTAAATGAATTGCCACCCCTTTATTCTTTGATTGACCTAGGCAGAGAGGTCTGTTATTGTTGAAATAGTTGGGGAAAACCTGGCACATCTCTGAGGCAATTCTGCTTTTTGCCTTTATCTGAGCTGGAAAGGGTTAAAATTACAGGGAGTCTTACCTTCAGAAATTGAGAAGGAGAGAAGGAGAAAGAGAAGGAAAGAAACAATTGCAGAAAAAAAAAGCGCCTCTTTTTTTTTTGTGGAAAGGATTGGCTTCTGATTTCAATTATTTCTGAGTTGTAAACATTTTCAGGGACAAGGAATTCCTTTGCATACACATATTGCTATTTGCAAAAACCAGGGCCAGTCCAGTGGAATTTTGTTTTTGTCTCAACAGAGTCGTTTTATTCATCTGGGAGATTTTATTTAATACTCTGGTATTAATGACAGCAAGAAATTAAACAGTTGTTTCACTCATTTTTCTTCTTTTCAGTGTGTGTGTCTTTCTTCCCACCACCCCCCAACCCCCGTATCTTTATAATTATGTTTTAAGACTGTAAATGTTTCCAAAGGTAGTGCCAGATTTAAAATACTGGTTGTTATTACAATGTGTGGGTGGCTTTACCCTCTCTGTTCGCAGCCTCCAGCTTTTATCTGCCCTGCTTCAATCCTCCTACTATAAGAGAGGAATCCAAGAAAATGAACTCATTTAGGGGAGAAGCAGCTTGACTTCTTTTATGATGGTTATGATTATTTTAGTCTGGAGTGACTACCCTTTAGCAGGTAAAAACCAAAAATTAAGGGAAAATAAAAAAGCTTTGCAAGCTTAAATTTTGATGCAATAAATCAATCAAGCAGGCAGCCCCTGTCTCCCAGACTCATTTTCATCTCATACCCCTGCCTGCACTGAAGTTACTCCTGTTTCATGCTGCCACAATGGAGATGAGAATCAGACTCTCATTCTCCGCCAAGCCTGTTTAAAGCAGAAAGACATTTTTTGCAGGCTGCCGTGGTGTATCCCAAACCCTGCTGTCCTTTCTGCTGCGTACACAGGGAGTGTGAGGCACATACCGCATGTTGCAACAAGGGGCAGGGAAGAGGAAAAGGATAATAAAGTCAGTGTCATCCCCTCCTGAGTGCCATAAATTTGCAGCCAGCATGAATGCAAGGAAGGAGGGTAATACGTGCACCATTTAATAGGGCTGTGTTACAGGTGAGAGGATGTGGGATTCTGGCTAATTCATTTGCATTGCATATTTCTGCTGACGCCACACATGAGCAATGGACAGTTGCAGCACCTAAAATGCAGTGCTCGTAGATTACTGCGCTGGGCAAAGTGGGCTTAAAGAAACCCAGAACCACTCACTCAAACTGCCCGGAATGCCGTGGGAAAGGTGGATGAGGAAGGGCTCAGTGCAGCGTGGTCAATGCAGGCGGTGATGTTGATCATCCAAAAGCATCTACTTTAGGTTGGGCTGAGTTGCCTCTTAAACTCTGCTGTAGATGGATAGATAGATAGATAGATAGATAGATAGATAGATAGATAGATAGATAGATAGATAGATAGATAGATAAAGAGAGGGAGAGAGAGAATTTCTGCTACCAATAAAGGACCATCTCAGAAATCAGCGTTTCCACTTGTTCAGTCTGGTGAGTCCCACTCTGCTCTCTGGGAAGGAGGCCACAAGAGGTGCTTCCAAGGCAGGTTTGTCCTGTTTGGGTGATAAATGAGTCGTATTGTCAGGACGCTGTGAAAGCGGCTCACCGCAGCGCGGCAGGTTTTAGAGGTGATCTGGTTCCCCTCTGACTGCCTCTGAGCGCTGGCAGAGGACAGAGAAAATTCATTGCATGCTCTGAGCAATGCCCTGGGAGGTGGCAGGTTTGTGTCTCCCTGAGACTAAGAGTGGGTTAAACTCACATTTCGCATTTTTCTGGGTAAATGCTGTGATACCAGCAGCGGGCTTCTCCTGCATTCAAGGGAGAATGGGTGCTGCCAATGTGGGTGCCAAAGAGGCTTTGAAACGGGCAAAGGTGCTGGAGGATGGGTTGGAGTCCGGATGGACTATTTTGTTCCCCCTTTTCTCCTGGCTAACTGGGATGGGGGAATTGTGCTTCAGAGATGCTTTTCTCTGCACGCAGCCAGGTCACACAGAAGGACCAGCCGGTCTGGAATCACCAACTCCTGCCCAGTCTCTCTGAGTGATGGGGTCAGCATCACTGTATCGACAGGGCTTTCCTGACCCCTCCTCAGGGTTTCCCCCGGAATAAGGTCTTACAAGAGGTGCCAAGCATCACTAGAGCATTGTCATCACTGCAGGAGGGAAACTGAGGCACAGGGACAGAACGATTTGCTCCAGGAACAGGGAAACTCCAGAGCTGCAGTAAAACTCCTGGAGTAGACACAGACTTCCTATTATTTTCTTTAACCATCAATGTGATTCTTTGTAATCATTACAGCTTGCCCTATATTTGAATGAAGAGGGACATAAAAGTTAGCATTATCTGTCTACCTGCTCTCCTGATTATGTGTGCTCATATATGACTACTAATGACTCTATGTGCATGGCACTGATCTGAACTTTGAGTTTACTGCTCTGTGGAAACACAGTAGCTACCCAGTAATGTGGTTGTTCCAGCACTCACCCTTTTTTTTCTAAAAGATAAGAAGACAGTTGTATCTGTTTAGTGCTATCATAAAGTTGTGTTAGTCCCTCAATAAAAAGGAGTCTCTGCTTGCTGGTAAGCAGTGAGAGAGCAGCTTAGCTTTGAAATCAGGGTTTGGATGAACCCAACTGCTGTTTAATGAACTGGTGGCTTCCACTTTTGATGTATCGGTTGATCCTTTAATCAGCAGAACTTTACTGAAATCGGGAGGTTTTCTGACATGTTAAAAATTCTGACGAGTCAACTGCAAGGTTGTAATCTCAGGTCATTTTCTTCGCCCTCCCCTCCTCTGTAGGGCAACAAAATGTTTGTGTTGCTTCAATCCTTACTGGTTCAAAGCTCTTTGAAACATGGCAATGTGGTTTGAACTCACAGCTATGAAGCCAAAGTCTGTCTCTGGCATTTTAACTTCAGCTGTTTATGTTCCAACTAATTAGCCATAACGTGCTGGACTGGGCATAATATATGAAATATGTTATGACTCTTTCCCTGGGATGTAGTAGGTGGCAGTTCTCCATCAGTGACTTGAAAGTGCAGGAGTTGTTTTTTCCCAACTTTTCTGGGGAAGCAAATATTTAAGCTAAAGAATCTTGATTTTTGCTACTATGGATTATGGTCGGTTTTAATTACATTTTCTGTCCTCAAAACTATCGGTATATTCTAAACACATGTAAGTAAATTCTCAAGTAAGAGGAAAAGTGTTTGGGAAAGTCTGTGTACCACCCAGACCAGGGAATGTAGGCTGGAAAGAAATTAAGTGAAAGAAAATTAAAAATAAATAAATAAAAAAATAAATAAATAAATAACAAAAAAAAAAAAAAAAAAAGGCCATATTGTAACATTTAAGTTCTTGATTCACAAAATAGTCTGAAATCCGGCTGAGACCCCTGACTTGGGTTTGGGCTCAGAACCCCCTACTAGTCCATTAAAAAAGAGAGGGGATATTTGCAGACTGGGCAAAAGCATGCAGCTGTGCTAACGTTTAGAGATTCTCATAACTCAGGTTCTGGTTTAGCAGCATCTGTAAAATTAACAGCTTCAAGTTTGGTTCATCCACAGGAACGGGGGAGTCTGCTGAACACATGGGGTCTTAGCATAATATTAACACTTGTTTGCGGAGAGATCACACAGAGAGCTGCATATGGTTGGGTTTAAGCTGTTCCCTGGGTGCTGAGGGCATTTCTGATGAGCTAGTGTTGGTATTAAGACCAGTGTGTTTCAGGATATGGAGACGCTGTGAACTTTTCGGAGTGCTGTAGCCTGTTTGCTGGACTGGTTTTGAGTCTACAGATGATCCTGGTGGACCTGGCCATCTGCAGCAACCTCAGGCTTTCTTCTGGTGCTGCCCTGCTTCTTTGTAGGTCTCTGGTCAGCAAAAATATCATGGGTGAGAGACAGGGTTTCAGCATTTTACAGTTTCCAGAGAATAACACTGCCAGCTGCCTAAGTGCTCGTCATTGTAGATTTCCCCAGCACTGGCAGTGGGAAATGAAAAAGGTGATGACTTCCTCAGGATGAACTTCAGGAGAAGAACTCAAAGAGAGGACAAAGCCACCCTTGCAGCTTTCATTTCTCATTTGGGATTAGAGGATGATATCTGTTGCTCTGTTTCCCTGCCCATTTATCCACCTGTCTGTTCTCACATCCACATCTATCACATTGTCTGCCTGCAGTGGTTGTGACAGTCCATTTTTGATGTATTTAAATTGCAATAATATCACAGCCACAGGCTGTGTCATGTTATTGTCAACTCAATGGAGTTATATCTGCGTTAACTAGAGGGTGGGAGGAAACTGTAGTGCTCTGCAACTCCAGGGGCAAAAAAACTGCTTTTTGGGAGGGAGACACTATCTGCCATCTCTTTTTGGCCTCCCTCTGTGGGGCAGTGAGTGCTTTTTCTCACTCCACCATCAGTGAATCCCTAATGGATAAAAAGAGGACAGAAAAGCACCTAGCTTGCTCCTGAAAACCTTTTTTTTTTCCCTGTTGCACAAGGGCCAAGGACAATGTTTCCCTCCTGCCTGTCCCATGTAGTTAATGCAAATTCACTTGATCTTTCTCAAAATCACACCAAATTTTGAAGACAAAAGGATGAAGAAAAAAAAAAAAAAACCTGACACAGAAACCTCACCAAAGTCTTCAGGGATGTCTTTATGCTTTTTTTTTCTCCAGTTAATTTTCCAGAGAAAAGCCCCTCACTTTGTCAGAAGGAAGGTGCAGTAGCCATCCTTCTCCCACACGACTTCGGGCTTCTGTTGAACAGGTGCCATCAGCACGATGCCAATGCGGCCACCTCCAACATGCACGCAACGCTTCTGGCAAATGTTTCTTGACCAGGTCAGCTGGCAGATCCATTTGCCACGCTGCGCTGGATAAATTATGGGCTTTGGCCCTCAGTCTCATGAAATATATCAAGATGCTGTGCACATGTTGTCTCTCTAATCCCCTTTCCCTCTCAGCCTACATGTAGCCCTGATGTCTTTATTTAAAAGCTTAGTGGCATAATATTTATACCCAAACCCTTTCATCTATCCCTGTCTCTATCAAAGAGAGGCAACATTTGTCTGGGGGCAGTAGCTTTTTAAAAATTTTTAATTATTACTATGTCCACAGCATAAATTAACCATGTAGTAGGGAAGTAGCAAGGGGCAAATTTCTGGAGAGAAGGTATCATATCAGATCAAGGTCCGATAAAAAATGGAGCTGAGCTACTGCCAGTTCCTTTGTCAAGGCCAGTAAGGGGAACTGGGGCCAATTTTCTTAAAGCCAGAGGAGCTTGTGTTGATGAAGAGAGCCACGGAGACTGAAAAGAGGTCAGTGAGTAATGTGTGTTGGAGCCAAGACAAGGGAATAACAGCACTGAGTGCCTGCAGAGGAAGACAAACAGCAGCGGTAATGTGGGCTACGCGGCAATATTGCTAAACTGTTTTCAACACAACCCTTCCTAAAAGGCTGTCGCTCTGAACGGGGCAATGCCAGAGCCAACCCGTTCCTCCCACTTCCTCCAGCATCTTCCCAGTCACAGGAGCGTGTCTGCTGTCATTGCAGTGAGTGCCGCACAGCTTGAGGAGAGTTTTTTGTGCTGTTATAATTAAAGCTATTATCTTCGTACACAGCCCATAGTTGGATAATCTAGGCCGTTGAGTATGTACACTCTGGAAGGGTGCTCATCATAGCTGTGGAGAGCTCTTTCCACGGCCAAGTCTTACTGTATGATGTTAAAGGGCATAAAAGAGGCTACGTAACACATTTACTTACAGCCAAGTGGCATGTTCAGTTCTACTCAGGGGACTTGTTCATCTTCCCCTGCAAGCAGTGACAAGCCTGTGGCAGAAGGGCTGAGGAGATGACCCCGCAGAAACGTTTCAGACAAGGATTTCAGCGTAAGTTCTGGCCTGACATCAGCTTTCAATAACCCATGATTTTTATATTACATATACATGTGCATATATTTACATATGTACATTCATCTATATATATATATATACATATGTAAAAACAGCCTAATGCCTTGCTCACCCAGTTGAGGGTCCTTTAAAAGCCCTTTTCTGCAGATGCTTGGCAGCATGAGAAAATCTCTTCACTCAAATTAAGCACCCGCAGCACTGTCCTTCCCACATCAGAAGACAGTTTTTAAGCCCTCCCCTTCAGTAACCAAAACTAAATTAATCTAACATCAGGAGAGGCCTGTACAAGGAAAACCTATCAGACTTTGAAATAGTGTCCCCCAGGGAAGTTGGGGAAGCCCAGTCATTTAAGGCTGAATGGATTGACCTATTCTGGGACGGCTGGAAGGATGGACTCGCTGAGCTAATATGGCTTTTCCATTTCTAATATATCTGTCCTAAACTTGGACTGTCAAGACCCACCAACGCAGGCAGATATGCTTTCAAGGAACTCACCAGAAAATGAGGAACAGCACTTTTAGTAGGCAGACAAGTCATAACCACAGGATCCCTGGACATTCAGTTGTGGCTTTTTGTCTTCTTCCCTCTCCAACGTCTGTGCTAAGACACTGTGCTCTCCAAAAGTAGGAAGGGCTCAGGCCTCCTGTTTCTGAACTGATGTCATCTTGTTTGAGAACTTAGGAAACAGTTAAAGAAAGAAAAGAAGAGACTATGGAAGGAATACTGAAGAAAAAGAGTTCTGGAAGATCAATGTGTGCCTTGTTATGGTGCAGGTTTTAAGCAAATGACAAATATCACTCTAAGCAGGAAAAATAAACTTTGACTTGGAAACACAGGTATTAATGTTCAGACGTAACTTGTTTTTTCCTTCCACTTGCCATGGTCTGTGGAGTCTAAATAAATAAAGTATTACTTAATTTTTATGGTGTTCGTTGAGCATACAAATGATTCTAAGCCTATGTGTGTGTATACTTATTTATTTATTTTGCATTTCAGTTTCCGTAACCTAAATTCTTTGGAGAATTTCTGTTGCAATAGTTTCATCATCCTTCTCCTCTGAAAGCTGGACTCTGAGAATAAACAAACTATACAATTGTGATAGGTTAGCTTCAGGGATAAGATGGGATCCTTCCAGGAAAAAAACGCTATAGAATTACTACAGCAACCAATTACAGTGACATTCCTCCATCAAAAGCTGCATCTCAGGCAGAGATTCCGTGTCAGAGATTTGGCATAATATCCCTTCAACACAAGTCAGTCAACAATTGCAGGAATGGTACAGAGTGAGAAAGCCGTTCTTAAGGGAAAGCAACTTTTCTGTAGACTGGAAACTGGTTTATCCTCATCAGTGTGCTATGCTGGTCGCAGCGTGCCTTGTCTGCCTCATTCCTATAGGGCAAAAGAGCAAGGGGATGTGAAATGTGGGAAATGAACTGAAAGCCTCAGTAATTGCTCCCCTTGGAGATGAACACAGACCAGGTCAGTCTGGAGTGTGATTTTAGTGTAAGAAACAAAATCCAGGCTGGAGGATAGGATAGTCCCTAGAAAGTCTTTGGAGGAAGGTGATAAGGTGTTCATGTTGCTAACTACATTTTAGTTTAGGGGGGTGGTATCTGTTCACACTGGAGAATACTAGTCTATACATCACTCAAAATCTGTGAAAACACATTTTTTGAGCTACTGAGCTCAAAAATCAGTCTGTACATACCTTCTCTGTAAGCCCATGCAGCTTTAAACAGCAAAACGTCCATTTTTTCTAACTTAGGATCTGGACCATCATGGACAGTTTTTCCAACTTTCTGACCCTTGTAAACTATTTTTTTTTCTTTTTTAAGAACATCTCCTTACACCACCAACATTTACACTAATACCTCCCCAACACCTCTGACTCTTCACGAGTGCAGAAGTACAGGACTTGTCTTCCCAGATGATACACAGAGCACACCAGGCATGTAGGGGAGAAGGTCTATACTGCAGGCTCAGTTGTGCTGCTCTCCTCCTATAGGAGCCTGTAGGGGCTGTGAGAATCCCAAAAACATAAACCTTCAGGGTTACTGCAGGGAGAGCTGATTTCTTCCACAGCCTGACACTAAAGCACTTCACTGAGGCCTCCTCCTTCTCTTGAATTATTATCTGAAGACAGTGATCCCAATGTCCTAACAATGCCTTAACACCCCAGATGCTTCTAACACTCTCGGGCACCAGCAGTTTGGGGAATGACTCAATTTTTTTCAATATTTACAAATAGGAAAAAGGCAGTTTCCATTGTGTTCAGCTTGTTATTTCATGTATTTCCAGGGTGCAGTGTTTTTTCTCATCCCCGTCACAAGTAACTCTTTTTTGGTTTCTTTTAAAGACATCTGACGTGTCTGACACTCATTTCGGGAAGTTTCCACTTTTAAGAAAAATGTAATGCAATTAAGTTACAAGATGTTAAGGCTGCAGTAGCTGGCAGTATTCATTTGTGTGCCTTCTCTCTTTCCATGGTCTATCTGCGTGCTGGTCAGAATAGGATGCTCAGATTACCACCTGCACTTCCCTTGCAATCTTTGTCCATTTGTTTTTAATGGAGTTACATTCAGTCAAAAGAAAAGTAAATTCTCTTGTGGCTCTTTCTTTGTATGTAGCCACAGCTCTTCTGCTTTAGACTGTGGTTTTTGTCGTTCTTTTGAGTTTGTTGGATGCCTCTTCCAGGGGAAAGTAAGGGCTGCCATTTTCTACCAAAAAAAAACCCATTCACTGGATCTATTGGGAGATATTTAACAGTTAGGAAATTCAGAACTCTAAGCAGTAATTAATATTTCCTAGCCCATGAGGTGCTCTCCTTCAGTGCTCACCTATTAACCCTTCTACTCAAACCCACGTTGTTTCTGTGTGTGTGTTTAATTTATCACATGTTTAATAAAGTGAAGCCCCATAATTACCTGGAAGATACATCACAGGAGAGCGAGGGTTGTGACTTGAATTGTTAGAGATACAGTAGATCCTGTGTCTTCCCCAGAGCCCGTGCCAAGTCATTGCTTTAGGTTGCCACAATGACTCACACTAGAAGTAATGCACCATTTTCCCCTCAAGGTTTTGTTCAGTAGTAGAGATTAAGTACTGCTTCCTCTAGGAGGAGAAAGGCTAATGACAAGTGGACAGGTCAGTAAGTACAGTTCATGGAGAGGAGTCAGTGGAATCTCCATCCTGAGATACACATCTCCAAACCCTGAGTCACAAGCTGTACCCATCTAACGTTCAGCCACTTTCAGTTAGTTGATATTAATCTCCCTAAATGTACCAGCAAAAGCACAACCCCTTTCTGCTCAGATTAGATGGTTTGTTGCCTTGGCCAGCAGGGAGTTCAGTCACCAGTTTTACCCCCGCCTATCACAGCCTAGCCACCTTCTCCAGGTCAGCATGTTAGCATCACAGCCCATCCCAAACTGCTGGTGTAGTGGTGTTGTGTGTGCTGCACAGTTGTGTACCTCACACCTCCACTTTGGTGGGTAACCAAAGTGATCTGAGTGTTTTGAAACTTTCAATTGAAAGGGTCAATGGAAATGCAAATTTTTGCTGTTATGATGAAGATCTGAGATATGGTTCTAAAGCATTTCCTTTTCAAGTCTCTGTAGGATCCTTCTCTATCTTCCCCATAGTCTGTAAAGCGGATTTGTTTGTGGCATACATACAGTAATGTGCTTATAGAGAACACAGAGGCTTAAGCAGCTTTCCTTGATGGCCTCTGATTCCCTGAAATTTGCCCTGGGAAGCACTGCAGTGGTAGCTGATCTACTCCATCCCTACTCCCGGTACTGTATATCTCCCATATCATATTCCTCAATATTCTTTCTGGCAGATGTGCAAAGAGGGCTGTAATAAAAGCCCATTTGTGTGACTGTGAGTTCATTGCTTCTACTGCAAAACAGTGAAAAACTAACATTCAATAATTCTGCTTTGCAAGCCGCCGTTATTTTGATAACACTTCAAGCGAGCAGCAGAAATACCGAGCAGCCTCCGGGCAGGGAGAATTAGCAAGGACAGTGTCTTGCCTGCAACTGGAAGCCTCTTGAAAACAAGAGTGGGTTTGAAGCTGGAGGCCTTGGGAATCAATAGATGATTGTTTGCATGTGGGGGCCACAAAGTGCCACTGCAGTTGAGGGTCAGTTGGTCTTACAGTTACAGACTGCATTTTTCGGAGGCCTGTAACATGCCTGCTTCTATTTGGAGGCGGCAAATAACGTGCCACACAAGTGGTCTGTGAGCTTTTTGTTTTTCCTTAAAGGAAAATATATGTGATGAGGGAGGAGGGAATTAGCAGAGAGCTGGCACTGTATTTCGAGACTCATGCTTTTTTTTTGCTTTTTTTTTTTTTTTAATTTTAAACTGCATTCGCTAAAGTCCTGCTTAGCCTTAATAAATATGTTTCTCTAGCCAAATCTTTGATGTTACAGCCGGAGATTTAGCTTCACAACTCTCCCTCCATTTAGTGGAAAACTTTCAACTAAATATACATGCATCAAGCTGACAAAGTAGATGTTTATTTTATTATTTTTATTTTATTTCATTTTATTTTATTTTGTTCATTTAAGGCCCAATCCAAAGCACATTGCAGTCAATAGAAATCCAGTCGAGGCTTTAGTGGACACTGTACTGGACCATCATGAAAAGTGTCTTTATTAAACACATTCCAGAAGTCAGATGGGCCAATATTTAGACAACATTTCCTTACCTACCCTAAATTTCTCCCCGTCAACACAAGCAGGGACTTATGCCCTATGTTTTGAGTTGGAGTTTTTTTGTTAATATTTTTACAAAGCAAAACTGATGAGGTAGGAGTTCTGATGCTAAGAACCGTGCAACAACCAAGACACTTTTAGCAGTCTGCTAGATAACCAGCAATATATGCAGGTAGAGATATACAGATACAGGCAGCAGAGAAGTGCAGGCTCTAGGTGCTCAGTACAGGAAGGGTTAATATCTCCCCTTTTCGTCCTTTGCACTATATTTTTTTAGTGTACTTGAGGATCAAGTAATTAAAATAATTGTTAATGACTGTTCCTTGCACTATGTAGAATGAATGTCAGGGATGCTGAAGGTCTGCATTGTTGTCCTCTTCTGTGGTCAAATCCCTCATTTATTCCGCAGTCCCTGTGCGACCATCTCATGTCAGCATCCCCCTGCTATGACAGTGATGCTCCCCTAGGACCAATTGAATGGGCCTTCAATTACTCTTTGTGTCTTCAGATTCACTAATTAGAAAAGGAAAGATTATTTGGGGAATTAAACATTCTGCCTTTATCTCAAAGATACTATTGGTGTAGTACAAAAAGTCTGCTTTTAGATGCAGTGTATGCTTCCTCACTAAAACTCAGGAGAAATGATGATACAAAATCAATGGGATTGCTTAGTTTCACTCTCTAAAAACAGGGATCGTATTTTTCACCTCCAGGGGTTCTGGGTAGCCACATTTGTTAATCTATATAAAAATGTTTTGCATTACTCCAGCAAAAAGGCACTATGGGGCACATTGCAAAGCTATTATTAAACTCTAGGATTCAGCCAAAACAGGAGCTCGATATGACCCACCACTGGATGCTGTTTCCCAAGAACCAAACCCCAAGCAGTGAAGTTTTGCAAAGCAAACCCCAGCTCCATCTCTCACCTCTCTACTTGTGCCCTGTGCCCTGGGGCCCATGGGCAGAAGGAACGCCCCAGGTGGGCTTGGAGAAGCTGCACTGAGCTGTGCTCGGCTGCAAGCCACTCTTGCATCTCTTTAATGCACCATGGTTGCTTCATGGCCCCTGCAAGCTTTCCCACTGCAGCTAAATACATCAAACAGGCAAGGAGAGACCTCTAAAAGTTCAGTGCTCCATCAGCCCTTCCGTGGCACATACTGAGTGTTCCTGCTGCTACACCATGCCTGCACTGCCCTCCTTGCTGCTCTGCCTGCCTTAACTCTTTGGTCTTTATTAATTTGAAGAAATTCCTCCATCAAGACCGTGCAGTTTTATTTCCTAGGTCTGTTCTCTTCCCTTGTGCTAAAGCTGCTTCCCCTGCAACTAGCAGACTTCAGCAAGTCTTTGAAAAAGGCAGTTGGATTTAATGACATGCAAATAAATCACATACAGAAAGACTGAGGAAAGCTAGAGCTGTATTTATTACATAAGTAATAAATAAAGCTATTATTGTCTCCTTGTCTGATCCAAAAGAGAGCAAACAGCCTCAGCATACTTTTATTTAATAAGCATCATTTCTTCTTTAGAAAAAACAATTTCTTTTCATCTTCATATTACTTACTATTTTTGCCAGCCCCATAGCTGAGATAAGAAGTGTTCTGCTCCTATTACAGATAGGGGAAACTGAGGCAGGAGAGTGTAGACCAGCACTTGCCAAAGTGGCTGTACAACATTAGTCACCAAAACTCCACGTTTTATCACCTGGGTTACCAAGGTCCCTGCTATCAGATGCTCCCGAGGATTTCACCAGACACCACAGGCAATTGGCACCCCCAGAAATCGGACGGCTTATTTTGTTCCCTCATAGCAGGAATATGTCATGTGTGACTTCTCTTTGTTTGATTTCTCAAGATGATTTAAAGGCAGCAGTGTCTGTGTCCAGAGTCCTAGTACGGTGTTCAGCCTCTCTGAGCATCATCCAAAGCTCAAAGGAAGCAATTCTTAATTTGTGTGCATTAGTGCAACCGATAATTGAATAGCAAAATGTGGTTAAGTGAAAACAAGGACTGGAAGCTTAAAACCTGTCATTCCTCCACCCCTCCAGCCCTTGTGCTCACAGGATGTGCTCTTAATCCCGACACCAGTCTGGGAGTCCCCCACAGCCCTGCAAACCTGTCCTTTCCCTCCCACCCTGCCCATAGCGTGGCCTCACTGAGCTGCTGGGCATCTGCATCGATCCGTATCCTGCCCAGCCAAGCCCCTGGACTCCTCTCTGCACAGCATCACCTCGGGGAGGGACACACATTACCTGAGGAAGAAGAAGGTCCAGGGTGCAGAAAAGCCTTGGGAGGACTATTCAGTCACCTCCTGGCTTTGCAACACCTATCTACCCTCCTTTCTCCAGAAAAACTGTCCAAAAAAAAAATCAGTGATTAGGTCTGCTAATTTTAAGCTGATTACTATTTGCAAAATCAGTCGTGAGAAAACTGGTTATCCACATACTGTTTCTGATAGTTTCCCCATGGGAGCAGCAGGCTTGGAGCCTTCTCTGCCAGCACTTTAATCTCGCAGAATTGAACCCTGCAGGGTGCTGCGTGTTCTCTAAAAAAGTGCTGAAGTAAAACAATATCGAGGGTGCTAAGGACCTGTCTGGAGGCATTCAGCACCTGGCAAGATCAAGCTACAAGTCATGCCGCTCCTTCCTTAATAAAAATTGCATTTTGGGAGGGGAAAAAAAATAAAAAATCCCTCCCCAAAATATGTTATCTTTGAAAAACCAATCTGCCTTTGCAAGACAGGCTGTAATTGAATCCCAGCTGAATGCAGCTGCAATTTGGGGTGAGGTGCCAGCGTCATGAACAGCATCTGGAAAACCACAGAGAACCGCAGAGTGGAGTTGCATAAGCTAAGAAGCTCTTTAAAATATATATACACGCGTGTGTGTGTGTGTGTGTGTGTGTGTGTGTGTGCATGGGTATAAATAAAATAGTGAAAACTAAACAGATGATCTGAGGCCAGAATAGCAGCAGTGGAGAAAATGGCGGCTGAGCCCTCAGCCTCCCAAACCCTCTGACTCGAGAAGCATCCTGCAGCATCCTGCGACAGTGACCCTCCTGCATCTTTGTTCTTCGTCATACCCCTCTTCTATGTGTGAGCCCGAGACTGTTTACTCCTTCTCCCCATCTCTCCAAGGGATATGATTCACACATTTTCAGATTTATTTGAGCAAAATGCAATAAATATGCTGCTTCAATTTTGACTGCTGGAATGTAGCCAGGGTTTTTAATGAATCTGGCCTGTGCGATTGAAGTGGTCCAGGATCTCAAAAGCTCTGGGCACTGTTAGATTATACACACAGACATACACACACACACACATCTCTCCCCCCACCTCCCATTCCCTTGGGGCTCTCTGAGTCACATGCGACTGCAGGTTTTTCAGATTCAGCTCTGGTTAAAATTAGCAAAAGCCTTTATTATTCAAGAAGAGGAAGGATTCCTATCACAGCTGCCGAGAACTGCCATATTTTTCTTGGATTTGCTGCACTAACCTATTATAATTTGGCTTTATCTGTTATTCTTTGTTTCCCTAAAAAATAGTAGCAAGGCTTGGTCCTGTCAACGCTGAATTTTAATTAACAACTCATGAAGATCACTGCATTAATCTGTAGCTGGACCTTCATGATTTTTTTTTTTCCATGCAACTGGCATCTCTAAGGGTTCAATCTTTTATAGTAATGTTTTGTAACAAGGTGCCATCAGATCTCTGCTGAGCGAGGCACTAGTTTTGTAAGCTTGAACAAAAGATGTATTTCAAGCAGCTGTAAACACCATGTCTTAGTTATCAGAGCAGGTGCAAAGAGCTTTCACACCAAAATCTGAAGGCATATAACTCAAGTGTGGTTGAAGTCAACCGCTAGATTAATTCAATTCACAAGCTGTGTGCATTTAAAAGCAAAACAAAACCAGGAAAATGAGTTATGATACAGTAAATATGGCCCATGTCAACTCAGCAGGAAGGTTTTGGCCAGATCCCAGGAGACAACGGCCCAAAATCACCGCGACCCGTGGGAACAGACCTGCTCTGGTAGAAATACAGTGCCACTGCTGGAGCTCCGCAGTTCCTAATGGGTCCAAACCGAAGTGGAGGCGTATTGCCAGGGCCACATGGAAAAAACAGAGGATGTCAATTCTCCCGTGCCTCCATCTGCGGATAATTGGTTGAGCACTAAAATTCACAAGGAAAATTTTGTTTTAGAAAGATGATAAAGAGAACAAACAAAAGACAGGAAATTAAAATTTATGTAAACATAGTGGTTCCCAGAGCAACTATAAATGAGCCACATTGCATATATAGACGAAGGCATAAAAGTTAATACCATGTGCAGCAATACCATACACTACGTAGGTACCCTTGGGACCATGTTACATTTGCTACGGGACCCATCATTTTGAATGGTTTGACTTTTACGCTTTTAAAGCCTCAAACATAACATTGCACTAATGCCAGGTGGGAATAGGGCATTTGCTGTTTATTTGTTTGTTTGCTTAAAAAGAGAAAGGACCATTTGAACAGAATAAGCCACAAGTCATATTTTCATCCCGTTGCATACCAGAGACAAAGCTTACAGGCTTTGATCTCCGAAGATTTCTGAGCAGTTTTACTGGGGAGGTGTTTCTCTGCACTGATTTAGCACTCACAAAGTGAGATGGCAGGAATGGAGAACAGCTCTCCTGTTGAGGTAGGGCAGCGTCTGTTCAAATGATGAATTATAGTGCAATGTAAAGTACAAGGCTTTTCCCTAAGTAAATGTGGGAGTGCAAAAGGGATAGACTTAGCCGGTAAGCTTCACATCTGAAGTACCTGCACTCCTTGGAAACGTGCCTTCAGCTTGCTCTTCTATTTTTTTGCAAGTGGTTATCCTGAGTTTGATTCTCTGCTCCCTCATGCAGTTGTTGACATCAGTAACACGGGTGTAAAATGTCACCAGATCAGAAGGCAGCCAGCGTTCACCTTGTATTTGTATTCATGACTATACAAGGAAGAGGGCAGCAGCGGGTCAGGTCCACTGAGATCCACAGAGATTACTTTGTCGATGTGGGATGTTTATGTTCTGATGGGGTGTTTTATAATCGACTCTTAAAACCGTGCCGCAGCCTATTTGTTCTGGTTTCATGGCAGAGCAGATTGGAACATGGGAAGTGTTGTGGCTTTGCAGGGTCACTTTTTTTTTTTTTCCCCCCCCATTTGATTATTTATTAGGAAAGACAATGCATCCCACCCCCCACACCCCTTCATCTCTTTTTCTCAAAACTTTCCAAAATTCCAAAAATGTAGTGTTTGGGTTAGGATCAGACCTGGCAAGCATCCCCTGGGCTGTCAAGTGCGAAGGCAGCTGCTTTAGTGCTGGTGCTTTCCCAAGCCACACAGCAGGGACCGTGCCTGGCAGCAAGTGCCCCTCCTTGCTGTCCCACACCAGTCCCAGCTTCTTGCCACAGCTTCTCCTTTGGAAGACCACATGGATCCACCGCAAGACCTCCTCTAAGGACACCCCATCCCTAACCCCTACTGTGGTGAGTTGACCAGCTGCCAGGTACCCACCCAAATGCTCTCTCACTCCCACTTTTCAACAGGACAAGGGGAGAAAATGAGGTGAAAAAAACCCCAAAAAACAAAAAACCAAAAAACCAACACAAAGTTGTAGGTTAAGGTAAAGACAGCAATTAGGAAATTTAACAGGCAAAGCCTGCGGTGGACCACTGTCCGTCAGTGAAGACGATGTGATGAATATGTGTGATCTCCAGGGAAAATGTGAGCTGCGGGAGGGAACAGGTACTGCTCAGGATCAAGGTGCACTGGTGCAGTGAAACCAGGGCTTGCGTGCCTTGGTCATCAGCACCCCCTACTGACACCTTCATCTGCTGGGGGCCTCTTGTCCAGCTCCTTCCCGGCAGTACGAGGACGGGATATGTGGTGCCACCTGTTTCTCCAGCCCCTCTGCCCCAGGTTTTGCTTGTGCCTGTCCTGGCAATAACCCCCAGGCAGCAGTTATGGTAAGGAATGGGGTTGGGGACCAGGGAGGTGAAGCTGCATCCCTCGCTGACCTGCTGTGTAGCGGCAGGAGATGCTTTGCCTGCGGTTTGTATGGGGGTGCCTTCACTCCTGAAAGTCCGACGTTTGTGTCTGAACTAGGCAATCTGGTCACCTCCAGGGGCACTTATTTGTACCCAAACAGAGTGAGTTGGCCTCTGGAGACATCTTCTTCTCTCTGTTGATCATCTAAAGTCCTAAAATAACAGGCTTAAACTTCACTGAGTGACTTGAAAACATGTTGAGTGTTTCCATTTCCCATTCCTTTTCTTGTTCTTACCTTTTTTGTTTCCTTTCTCTGTTTAGTGACGTGGCCCATTTCTCACTTTTTATGTCTACTGTGACTTGTACAGTGGGACCCCAGACTTCACTGAATCCAAACACTTCATCTAATTAATAATAATAAAAAGAGAGAGTGATATACTCTTTGTGCAAATTTTTTTTTTTTCTAATTCCTGTTCAGTTGAAGCAGCTCATTTCTCTTGAAATGCAATTGAAATGTCGTTAGTATTTTCATTAGCATGATGACTGATGATACAAGGCAGGCAAGTAGATTTGGGGCCTAGGCTGATAAATTTTCATGACGTTTTTGTAAGACTGTGCTAAACACTTCAGAAGTCACATGCCAAGTGGTTCCAGATCATTTAAAAAAACAGAGGACTTTTTTTTTTTTTTCTTTAACTCCTGGAATGAGAAACAGCCACACAGCTATACAGAAATAGCACCGCAAGCCCTGAAAATGCCAAGCAGTTGTTAACATTTTTTTTTTTTCATTGAAACAGTTAATCTTCATCAATGAAGATATTTTACTGATGTGTCTTTGGTGTTTTGTGGGGTTTTTTTTCCCATCTCTGAGGATTCACATCTTTAGATGAAACAGCTCTTATGTTTGTGGGGAGGAGAGAAATTCCTGTGGAAAAACCCAGCTTAAGACCTAACCATAACTTAGGCTGAATTTAGAGGCTTTTTTGAGAGGTTGAGCTGGATTTAAGTGATATATGTGTGTAAGCCATCATGACGGTTTTGCTTCCAGAGTCTTTTCCCATCACTAAATGAAAAATGAAGAATGGATAAACAAGAGGGGAGAGGAAATGTTAAGCTTAGTTAGTTGTCTAATCATTCTGAGACATTTTGCCCTCTTGCTCTGAGTTAGCTTCAAACACAGATGTAGAGAATTATGCACTTCGGGTGGCTTGTTCTTGTATCTGTTGGATAGGCTGTATTAATTTCATTGATTCCTTCTGTATGTACTAGCAATTGCAGAGCTGTGTCCTGTAAGTTTTGTGGTTTTCTCTCACCTGCAATTTTGAATGGCTGGGTTACCATTTGCATTTTATTATTATTTTTAATGTTCTGCTTACTAGGGAAAAAAAAAAAAAAAGTACTTGTCAAGCAAAAGACCTTTGTCATGGGACAGAAAAAAATATTTATAATTTTCTTCCTGGGTAACAAATCTGTCCTAAAGGATCATGGGAAATTTCCACTGTTTTAAATTTACTGCACACATACTTTGATGCCTTGCACTGCAGTCGTTTTGCTTCCCATTCAGGGAAGAGTTGACAGGCCATGTTTGTGCTGCTCCTTCATTGGTGACAAGGAGATATTTACAATGATGAGATATTTCCCTACCCACAGGAGATTTTGGGACAAGTGAAAATGAAGGCTCCGGGCTCGATTCATTTGCCCACACGTAGTTGTCAACTGTTGTTTGAGATGCCTAGGATATCCTGCCTGGCCTCCAGCTGCTCTTGCAGAAGGGCAGAGGTCTTGCCTGAAGCTCTTTATCATGTCTGCCAGCCTCCCTCAGATGTTTTGAATACCTCAGGGCATTTAAAATACAACCAGGTGCCTGTATAGAGCTTAGACTCCTGGCCCAGGGATGCACCATCCATATTTGAGCCTCTCCATTTGAGTAGGAGGAATTTAAACCGGAGAGACTGTGATTTGGCCAAAAAGCTTTCGGGGGAGGATGGATCCTCTTGCCCAAATCTGGGTCTCTACAGCATAAGATCACTATGCAAGTTAGGTTTCTCAGCTTTCATTATAGTCAGTGAAAATTTAGCTGATGGAGCCTGGAAAGTAATTAATCTTGGACTAAAGTAGACCCTGCTTTTTCAGGTGAACCCCCAATCCACTCTGCTGACTCTTAATTTGATCTCTGTTGTCTGTCACAAGGTGGGTTAGACCCATAGCTCTCATATAGACACACAGGTTATGGCCACCTAAAGCTAGATATCGGAGATGAACACTCTATTCCCTTAGTTATTAAAAAAAAAACAAAAAACACACACCCCCAAAACAAAACCAAAAACAAACAACAATAAAACCCACCACACTATCAGTAGGGTGTAAGTACAAATACATAGATTTTTTTTTAAGACAAAATTCAGAATATTGAATTTGATTGAGCTGCCTTAATGAGCTGTTGTCCCAGTAGAAGAAAACAAGGACTGAGTGCCTTTTCATGCCAGACCTGCTAAATAAAATCCCTTTCGAGTTCTTTCTCCCAGAATTCTGTTTTTTTCTGAAAAACTTGCAAGGCCAGCTTTTGTAAACAGTTGTCTGAAACTTGGACCTGTCCTTAGGTAAATCTGTATTGGGTCATGAAGTTCTGATCAAATAAAGTATCAACTTAATTTCAAGCATAAAGGTTGGAGAGCCTGTTCTTGGCAATTTACTCAAGTAAATTCATTGTTTTTTCCATAGTTTGATGACCTGACCAAGATCTTACTCAGGGTCAGAATTTCAGCAGGTTCAGCCACTGTTAAATCTTTCCTTTTGGATAATAAATTTCTGCCATCCCA
This sequence comes from Athene cunicularia, assembly GCF_003259725.1. Taxonomy (NCBI): domain Eukaryota; kingdom Metazoa; phylum Chordata; class Aves; order Strigiformes; family Strigidae; genus Athene; species Athene cunicularia. The sequence continues at coordinate 31,878,213 of NW_020799142.1, forward strand.
GGAGAACAGTCATAATTAAAGAAAAGCTCTGCTCGTGCCATCTTTGCTCCATCATTACGCTCTCTCGGAGTGGATGCTACCCTGATACACCTTTCTGTGCTTTGTCTGCCTGGTGGTATCAAATAAGCATGTAAGTCTATGAGGAAAGGAGTTCATTGATTAAAGAACCTAAAATATCCTGGTTTGGCTCCAATAAATGTGAAAACTGAAGACAGGCTTGCACCAAAGCTGTGCAGAAAAGCCCTCTGGAAATGTGGAGTGGCTCAGGCATAGATGTGCAGCATTCAAGTTGATAGCATAACTCCACATGTCAGTGGTTAAGAGTGTTTAGGGTTTTCCCAGTATGTTCTTTATTCTGGTTCTTGTCAATCTGCTTTTCACACATGTCTGTAATAAGTGATTTCCCTCCTCCAGCTTCTTTCCAATCTATTCTTTGTCTCCTATTTCCATCTATTTCCCTATTTCATTCCACTTTGCACTCTTCACCTCTTTAACCTCTTCTTCATCACTCAGATGCCTTCTTGTGTCTATACTCCACAGAGGCAGTCTCTGACCTTATTACATGTGGTCTCTCTGCCATCCTTCTTACACTGTTATAGGAAGCAGTCTCCAGCAAGAATTTTAATGAAAACCACTCTCGATAAAGTATTTCCTTCAGAATTTTCCTTTGAAAAATATGTAAAATCCAAAGATTTTACGCTAAAGTTCATATCAGAGTATCACTGAGGTTTTTAATAAGATGTAAGGGAAAGGATTAAGTTCAAGAGAAATCCTGAATTCTAGGTATTCCTTTTGCTTTTTCCCCATCCACAGTAACCCTGAGCTTTTAAACAAAGCCAAACATTGTACTCTGTTTGATCATTTTCAAATATTTTAGTTGTCTTCAGAATGCCATTAGAATAGGGGCACAATTAAAGTCCTATATACTGTAATGCTAGCTAACTATTAAACTTCTGTGTTGCTGAGGTTAATTGGCAATAACACTTATGATCTTACCTATGCATCTGTTTAAATAGATTTCAGTTTTCATATTGCAGCCAATTACTGTGGTTTGGAGAACGAAAGGTAAAAAAAAAAAAAAAAACAACAAAAAAACCAAACTCATATCTATTGATCTGAAATACAGAAAAGGAGAGAGAAGAACGATACGTGCACTTCCAGTGTGCATTATTTTTCATCTCTGGTGCTGATAAAGCAAGCACTCATTTTAGTGATAAATCAGCATTAAAGTGGGTTGAATGGACTCAGATATTAAAACAAAGCCAGCATGGAACCTTTTAAATATAAAAACTCCTCTGTTACTGTCTTCTAGATTTCAGGGTGTAAGGGGACTTCTATTAAGTGCTGAGATTTTACTTCAAATGCATGTCATACTCGGAGTATTTCTCATTGTATGAACTGGGGGAGAGCTCATTACAGATAAAGAAGAAAAATGAAATTACTAGGCTGCCCAGTGGGGATAACACTAACTTAGAAGTCAGCAGTCCTGGATGCTCTTATCAGCTCCGCGACTTTCAGCCCAACCTCATCCCACCTGTCCCCAAAGTGCCTATCACCGTTGCTTAGCCGCCTTCGCATGCAGCTGCAATGAGTAGAAAGGTGTGGAACCTGCTGGGAACCAGTTCAGGTATTACTGGATGAAGTTTGGTGGTGGAGGTGCCCACCTGGCTCTCTTGTTTTCCTTTTGTTTAACAGTGTGTGTAGCTGGGTTCGAGCATCATCCCTAGTACTGTTTGCTTTCTGACACAGACATCACCACGGGACTAAAACTAGTGTAATGCAAATATAACATTTCAGTTAGAAAGAGAAAAATACCCACTGTATTTGTGCATCATGCAGATATTTGTCTTTTTGCTGAATACATACACAGGGAGAGCGAAACCTTACCATTTCTGGAGGTACATTGTGCTGCTTTTTCTCAGTGGAGGTCCCTTAGTTGAACTTGTTCAGCAAGATTTTCACTAATTATTTTGCTAACGTCTCTTAGATTTCATCACTTCTTGTACACTGGATGTGCCTGAAAAATGACTCCATCATTACACCAGCCCAGCCCTTGTGCCTCATTCATCCTCCCCCCACTAGCAACTTGAATCTTCTGCTCATGCTTCATGCCAGCACTCTCCTACCAAAGCTGTCAGTGTCCCATTTAATCTGTGATAAATACGAACTGCTCCCATCTCCATTTGCCTAGGGAATATCAGCTCTATCTGCCACATTTAAAAATGATCATCCCTGTTGTTAAGAAAAACAAGAACTCAAAACACCACCCTTGACTTTTCTCATTACTTACGGACTGAAATTTCCCCATCTGTCTTTCCTCAGCTGCGTTCTTGAGAAAGAAATCCTATCTTCCGTTTCCTTCCTCCCCAGTGAGCATATCCTCATCCGCTATGACAGCTCATCTCAGTGTGACTACTCATCTCTGGGTAGTTCCTTGCTCCTAGCTGCAGGCCTTTTATTTCTGCACCTCAGCATAGCTAAGGGCTTTTTTTGCCTTTAAAAAGAGCCCTTTAGCTCACTCTTCCACCTAACCATCCTCCCTCAAACACTTCTTTTTCATTTCACTTCCTTCAAAAACTTTAATTTTTCTCCTTCCCCCTCTGTGAGACAGTTTCGTTCTTCATCACTGTGTATTAAATGATTCATTTGCTATTTCATGAAAAATTTCACTTCTCCAACACCATCAGTCTCTGTCTCTCCCTCTTGATTCTGTCAGTCTCCGACAACTGTAAATTGTAACTTTCTGCTCAAGTAAAAGTTTGAGGCTCTGGGCAGGAAAAGCCTTTGACTCCGAACCCATTAGCAAATCCCTTTAGCTTAAATCCATATTCACAAGGCCTGGGATTCGGGAGTCTTTGACTATGAATTAGTCTTTTGAACCCTTGAGTTTTTCTCTTGTTAAATGGATTGATTGCTGTCACCCACATCTAACTACCATGTTTTTGATCCATCTTCGACTGAAAATCCTCATAGGAAGTGTTCATCACCTCCTGGCATGACAAAATTTTGTGGTTTACTCTATGACATTTTCAAATCCTGATCCCACTCTGAAGGGCTGGGGGTCTGGGAAGGGCACACAGTGGGGCTCAGGAGATGGGGTATGAGCACACACACAGCCCCTTTGGGTTACTGCCCCATTCTGTCCTGGAATATGAACTGCCTCCACCAACTCCATTAAATTGTTTTCATATTTGAATACATGAAGGACTGAATTTGCAGACATACATCACTTCGTCTCCCATGACTGTGGGATCTGCAGCCTTTATTCCTCAGCCTCCTGTCTCCATTTCCATGCTGGCAATATGCAGAGGAGGGAAAGGAATGAGATGGAGGATCCATGATTCTTCCTATACCAGTAAAAGAAAAAGTCATCCCAAAACAAAACCAAAAGGAAAAGCTCAGGACTACATCTCCTAGGAAGTCTAATTCACTGCAAATACAGGCTTGGAACAGGTGGAAGATTGGCCTTTTGAAATTTCAAATTACAGATGATTATCCTTTTAGATGGAGGGTCAATGGGGATTTGAGACTCATTCTGATGATGAGCAAAATAATGGTTCCTTACCCTTTCCTCCTTGGGTTTAGTTCTTTCATCGATAACACTAACAGCTATGTTGTTTTCAAACACTTCATGTCATTGTAGGCTGCAGATTTCTGCAGCCTGCATCTCTGAACAGTCCCGGGACCCACCTCCCCGAAGTGGAAGATGATCTGAAGGCTCTGCAGGCAACCCCACAGCTGTACATAGCAACAGCAGCTGCTCTGCTTGCTTAAGTAATGCCTTGTGAGGGTTCAGGTATGCAGCAGTTGCCACTGTCAGGAAACACAATTATCTTCATAAAGAAGTGAAGAGGAAGGCTTGCACCGCGTTGCTTGAACTCAGGCGCAGACACTCACCCAAGTAGAAAGGAATGGCAAGATGCATTTAACCTCATTAGTTTCAGTAGGGCTGACTTTGTGCAATCCATCAGTGTACGGATACATTAGGGGAACTAAACTATTTCCACATCTCATTTGCATAATGGATGGGATGTGAAATGAGTCCTATGGAAGAGAAGCGCCCTGGAGGCACTAAAGTTTATCACAATATGTAAGAGTTCTTTTAGATCATTGCATTAAATTTCCACTAACAAGATAACAAATTAATTGTCTGTATTACTGTACTAACCCAAAGCGGATAAAGTGTATGATTTCAGTAGAGGAGAGCAGCTGTTTAAAACAGCTTGGTGGTTATAGGAGGAGACAGAAGAGATTAGTGTGTCTCCCAGCATTTGTGTGCCATGATGCCAGCCCTCCTCCTGCCCCTTTAAGAAATCTGGCTCTTCTCTAATCTGATGTTGGACTTGAGCTTTATTAGTGAAGTGAGGGAGAATGAGTAAATCAACTGTATCAGACAAGCCTCAGGACATCTGGAAATTGATCATTCTGCAGAAATAAGCACTCTGTGTTTATTAGCTGGGAGTTCATCACTATCGCTTCTCTTTATCCAATTCCTAAGAGATTTCAAAGCTATCATCATAGCATTAGCTCTTCTGACTGTGCTACTGCAGATAAAGATCAGAAGATCTATCTAATGATGGCTTTCTCGGTCTCCCTCTTTTTTTTTTTTTCTCTAAAGCTATTCTGGTTTAAAAAAAAAAAAAAAAAAAAAAAAAAAGTCTCCATGTCTTAAATTCTTCCTGTTGGCCAAGAGAGTAATTTATTTTATTATTATTTTTTTTTATTCTGCAAGAATTTGGTTTTATTCAGGGGGACACATTCTGCAGAAAAGAAAATCCCTCATAGAAGAGGTAGAATTTGAAGTTTCTAATATGATGGTGGAAAAGGGAGGAAGATAAAAGGATGTAAAGCCATAAAGCAGTGCTGTACATTGAAAGTACAGTTATTTTTAAATTATAATACACGTCAAATAGAAGCCAGGGAAATGAATTCCATAAGTTAAAAAGGTAATAATATTACTTTAAGGAGAATAATTACTTTCCTTAACTACATTTATCACATAGTAATTCGGTTCTCCTTTCTGGAATATGATGCAATGCCAAACTTTTGACTGATTTATTTAAAATCAGCCTTAAGAAAAGATTCACCCAGATACAAGTTTTTTTTCTGGTTCTTTATTTAAAACGAAGGAGTTATCAAAATGCAAATACTATGACTAACTTAATGTTTAGATGTGCATTCCTGTACAGCTGCATTGCATAGCTACATTGTGCAAAGACACTGAGAGAAAAATCGTTTGTAAGAGTTTTCCAATAACAATGGTCAGACGCATAAACAATTTAAGTACAGCTGTGGATTTCCAGAAATCTGTGGGGAGTATGAAATCCAATGCAATGAACTCTCTGAAGAAAAATCTTCCCTAGCAGAAGCTTCACTGAAATCAATTTTTATCAGCTGATTTTCTCTGTTTTCCAATGGCAAATTAACATTTATTATCTCTCTTGAACGGGCACTTGGAGTTCCAGCCTGGGTGCGTATTGTGCTGGTTCTGTAAACAAATTAAAGAAGAAAAGGTGGATGTTGTCCAAGAAACTTCCCATATAAGTACAAGATGAGAGAAAATAGATGAATGCAGTAAGCAAAGTGAGCATGATTTAACAGTGAAGCAAGGATAGTTAATTAATGCATTTATACAGAGCTTAGCACAATGGAGTTAGACCACATTACTTGCAGTGTAAGTACTTAATAACAACAATAATGACTAGGCCTTTAAAATTAATGTATTAATTATCAGTTGCCTGGCCAATGAATGAAGAATGCCAGCTTTTTATCCAAAGTAGGGGAACCCTAAATCTTTAAGAAAAAGGCTGGTATAGCATCAGTATTACGTTCCCTCGTACACATTCTTCTGACAGTCTGCCCTGAACTAGAATAGCGCTTCTCCTGATTCACCCCTTTACTTATGATCATTATGATTATTTATAATCATGCCATCATTGTTCTAGGTTCCTGATAATCTCTTTCATGTGTGCCCTCGCTTTTGAAGCAGTGCTTTCCTTCTGCCCTTTCTCTTTAAACAAATAATGATTGATTTCCTCTCTGCTTTGCCACCGGTTGCTCGCTTGCATGTGCGCTTGTCTGTGCTACCAGTGGGACTCAGGAAAGTTAAGGTACATGTCTTTCATGGGATGAAGTGGGCTCTAATCAGGAGGAAATGCATAAAGATCAACAGACAGGTGATAAATAAGGTCTGAAACAGGCCACCCATATACATCATCTTGTTCTCTTCCTGGAGGAGAGGCAATGGATAAAACACACTGGAAGTGTGTGTAAATTTTAAGCTCTGTGATGGTGTTGCCGATGATTTTTTTTTTCATCTGAGTCAAAGATGGGTTGAACTGACAGGTTCTTTTACATAAGGCCTTCTGAACAGAGCCCCTCAAATGAGAAGGAAAAGCCCAGCGGAAGGTGATGATTAGCACCAAGAGATCCATCCACTCAAGGGACAGACCTCCCACGACTGCCGCGTGGATCACAGCCTTTACAGCAAATCTCCGCACCTCCGTGGGTTTCCAACTGTGCCTCTGAGTCTCTGTCTGCATTTTGGTATCTGTGAAAGAAACCTGACGGTTCTTCCTTATTGGCTGCTCCAGATCCCATAAATTACTCCCGTTGTTCAATTTAGATGAGAATTTCAGTGAGGTGAGCGATATAGGCTGAAGAAACCAAGTGCCTGAAACAAAAGACAGATGGCTGAACCCACGATCCACCAGCGATGAGCTGCAATTGGGCCATGTAAACTTTGAAGTCATTCATTACAACTGTGTCTCTTCTGTAGGGGGAGGATTTTCCTCAGTGATCTGTATGACCTTGCTAAACCCAGATAGGTGGTAATTGAGCAGCAACTACTTCTTCAGAAGAAACAGAATAAAAATATTGAAAATATTGACTCACCCCAAAGGCAGTAAGCAGCACTTTGGTCTTTGACCTTTAAGCATCCTAGGGTAGTCAATAACCTGGCTGTTAGATGCTGTGCCTGCCACTGATTTTGATTTGGGAGTAGTTTAACCTTGAACCAAGATCCAAGTAACCACGGCAACAGGAAGTCGGCCTCTCCATCCAAGGAGTGGGAATCCATAAATCAAGGTCCCTAATGCAAACACTGTGTGCAGGTAGAGATTTGAGAGGATAAGTGGTTTGTGAGGGATTACCTTTGAAAAAATGAATGACTGTCCCTTGATATGTTGAAGCACAGCTTCACAGAGACTTTTTTTTTTTTTTTTTTTTTTTTTCAATAGAGGTCAACAGGTTACAGCTGCATGTTTTCATATGGCTCTTTATATAGGCCCTTCAGTTTAATTAGAACCAGATGCTGAACTTATGAGGTTGTTAGCATTATTATGTACCATATGCACATGCATATATGTTTGTGTGTATTGATACAGACACCCGCATGTGCACATTTCTTGCGCACAAACTACATTCACGCATAAATAATGCTAAGGCTCAAACTCGGGTACTATGGAGTGGTGAAACCTCAGTTTTGCATATGCATGGTTCCACAGTTCTATGATTCCATAGGTGAAATTACTTGGTCAGATGTCCCAGTTGTTCTATGGGACACTGCTTTATTCATTGTTCAGCATTCGCCTAACAAACGGCTACTCGGTAGTCAGATTTTCCTCTTGCTACTCGGTGTGTGACATCATGTCTCATTTATTCCACATTTCTAAGCCTTGATGCGAGTAGATGAATGTTTCATGAATGTTGATAATTTTATTTTCGCAGCACTGCTCTGGAGATGAGGGTATATTATTGTTCTCATTTGCAACAGAGGAGCTGAGCAGAGAGAGATTGAAGTTGAATGGATACAATTTGAGATGTTTAGTACTTGATTTGAGGCTATGGAAGGATGTGTGGTCTAATAGGCAGAAACTGCTCTGCATATCTCCACCAAGTCATGACCTGTCATTCTGTCTTGCTCATGACTATTTCTGCACTCACCCCTCTTCTCCTCTGTTAAGTCCCAGGCTGGTATCAGGTCACAGGTCCATCCTGTCTCCGACTGGCCCCTCTCTATAGCCCCATCTTTCAGACTCTCCACACAGTGTAATTTTTCTGTGCCTGAGCCGTCTGGAGATATCTTCCACAGTTTCTGAGACAACCCATAGGTCTCCCAATATTTCACATTTTATGTGCAAGAGACAAAGGCAGGAACTGTTCATAGCAACTCTAAGCCACAACTACAAGAAAATGTTGTTTGGTGTGTTTGTGCGGCAGTTTCTGGCTCTGCTTTGAGATCTTCTTGATCTTCTGGGAAAGTTATCAGGGTACTTGTAAGAGCTCTTTGAGGAACTAACTGGTGCTATCCAGGTGCATCTGGGAATAGCAGTGGGCTCTCACAGCTGCAGGGGACAAAGGTCCACATCTGCTGACCTGACTTACTGTCCGGGGGGGGGTTTCTGCTCACCTGGGGCTTGGATCAGGGAAATTGTTGAGACATGCCAAACCAAATCTGAGTGGCAAATCAAATCAATCAAAGGTGGCAGGAGACTTGCATGAATGACCAAGGAACTCCTGAGTAATGTCAGACAGAAAAAGGAACCATCTGGAGTTGAATCTAGCAAAGGCAGAAGAGCAACAAGAAATGTTTCTGTAGGTACATAAGCATCAAAATGAAACCTAGGGAAAATGTGGACCCACTGCTGAATGGAGTAGGGACCCTGGTGGCAAAAGACCACTTACTCATTGTCTTCTTTGCCTTGATCTTTACTGGTAAGACTGGTCTTCAGGAGTCCCAGGCCCTGAGACTGATCAAGAAAGGAAACTTACTCTTGGTCAGGAGGATCTAGTTAGGGAACAGCTGAATAAACTGAACATGCATAACTCCAGAGGACTTGACAGGATGCACCCAAAAGTGCTGAGAGCTGGCTGATGTCATTATGAGGCCACCCTTGATTATTTTTGAGAGGTTGTGGTGACTGGGAGAGGATTCTGAGGACTTTAAGAGAGCAAATGTCAGTCTAATATGTGCAAGAAGACCCGGGGAGCAACAGGCTGGCCAGCCTCATCTTAATCCCTGGGAAGGTGATGGAGCAAGTAATCCTGGAGAGCATTTCTGAACATATGAAAGACAAGAAGGTGATTGGGATTAGTCAGCATGGGTTTATGAAGGGGAAATCATGCCTTATCAACCTGATGTTGCTTATCTTGGCTTCAGCCAGACTTTTAACACTGTCTCCTATAACCTCCTTATAGACAAACTGATGAAAACAGACTAGATAAATGTACACTGAGATGGACTGAAAACTGGTTGGACTGCTGAGATCAGAGGGTTGTGATCAGGGGCACAGAATCCAGCTAGAGGCCAATCATTAGTGGTGCATGCAAGGTGTCAATACCAGGGCCAAAATTATTTAACATGTTAATAAATGACCTGGGTAGAGGTGCACCTTCAGCAAATTTGGAGAAGATACAAAACTGGAAGGAGCAGTTGATATACCAGAGGGACCTTAACGGGCTGGAGAAATGGGCTGGCAAGAACATCATGAAGTTCTACAAGGACAAGTGTAAAGTCCTACACCTGGGGGCGAATAACCCCATTCACCAGTACTTACTGGGGGTTGGCCACCTGAAAAGCAGCTTGGCAGAAAAGGCCCTGTGTGTCCTGGTGGACACCAAGTTGACCATGATCCAGCAATGTACCTTTGCAGCAAGGAAGGTTGAGGGCTTCCTGCGTTGCATTAAGAGAAGAGTTGTCAGCAGATCAAGGGAGATGATCTTTTCAATTTATTCAGCACTAATGAGGCCACACCCGGAGTACTGTGTCCAGTTCTGGGCTCCTCAGTACAATAAAGAGATGGACATACGGGAAAGAGTCCAGCAAAAGGCCACAAAGATGTTTGAGGCTCTAGAGCATCTCTCCTATGAGGAAAAACTGAGATGGGTGGAATTGTTCAGCCTGGAGAACAGAACACTTAGGGGGATCTTACCCGTGTGTACAAATATCTGGTGGGGAAGAGAAAAGAAGGTGCAGATAAACCCTTCTCGGTGGTGCCCAGTGACAGGACAAGAGGTAGTGGGCACAAGATGAAACACAGATTATGTCTGAATATCACAAAAAGCGTTTTTACTGTGAGGATGATTGAGCATTTGAACAGGTCACCCAGAGAGATGGTGGGGTCTCCATCCTTGAAGATACTCAAAACCTGACCAGACAGAGTCCAGGGCAGCCTGCTCTAGCTGACCCTGAGCAGGGTGAGGTGGACTAAGTAGTGTCAAGATGAGCCTTCAAATCTCAGCTGCTCTGTGGTTTTTGTATCTTAATATAATTTAACAGCCAAAATCTGATTCATTTTATCTGAGGCCCATGTGCAGGTTGAGATTGGAAAGAGAAGGAATTTATGAAGGATTACCTTTGAAAAATGAATGCCTGCCCTGGATGCCTGATCATCACAGAGACTGCAAGTGGTTTTCATAAATTGGCACAGACACCACACAAAGTCCTGAGCCTAGCAGACCTTTGCTCTGCTCTCATGAGAGCGGGGCTACTGGATTTTTACAAGCAGCAACTTCTAGGAATTTATCTAAAATGGGCAAAAAGCCTTCCAATCTTATTGTGAAAAGTGACTGAGGCATTTTAGCTGCCTTTCCACTTGGTAAATTCATATATTTAGAGATATATCTTCAATATGTATACACACACATGAACTCATAGAAATACTATATATAAATAAGTGGATACCCATTCCGCTGTATTAGACAGATATCTAAAATGTAAAATTTCAGTCTGAGCAGTTTGAATTTGACACATGTACAATCAAACAAAACGGGTTCAGATCATAAGAGAGTATGAAAAACATTGTTAAGTGAGGAATCTACTAGCCATGAATCCATGAGTTTAATTTTTCTGGAATATTTGACCTCTTTGGTTATTTCTTCTGCATTGTAATCCCTAGATAGAAAAATGTATGACAAATCACTTTTTTTTTTTTTTTTTTTTTTTTTTTAACTCGCACCACTTTAATGAGTTGCAAGGTAAATTTTAATTAGGAAGAGGATTCCTAACAAGTAAGGGTAATGTACTTTACACAGGGAATTACATACTGAGGCTTCTCCTGATACTCCTTACTCAGATGAAGCACCCACTGAGTCAAGTCATTATAGAATAGTAGTGTGTGAGTCTGGAGAATACACTACCCAGAGAATGACAAATAGACAATTCCACTAAATAAAAGGATGTCTGTCTTCATACATGCATTTGCTTGGAGAAGAAAAAGTAGTAATGTGGATTTATGATGTTGGTTTACCATTGTTTATAGTCATCAGTAATGTTACATCTTTAGCAGTATTATCAAAAATAAAAATTATGATCCTTGCTAGTATCAAGACCATATTACGGGCACTTACACAGGAAAATTTGGAAATATATCAGTGTAGCAAGGACTGCAACTGATTACTCTTTTCCAGATATTCCCCAGACATACTACTTCATCAATATTCATCCAAATTTTGTTTCCTTCCCCAGGAATTACAGGTCCTCACTTAAAAGCAGACCAGACTTCACTTCATGGTAAAATGGAAAGTTCTGCCTGTAACATGATGACCAGAAGGAAACCAGCAGCTGTTGACAGTGTTGCAATGCCGACTCCAGTATTATCTCTCCTACCTTCATCATCAGCAACATCTGAAGCAGGTAACGTTGTTTCTCTCCATCCCCTCTGTTTCTCCCCCATCTTCTTCCTTCTGGCACTGCACTGAACAATGTGTGCTTGTACTGCTCTTCCTGATTGGAGCAGTAGCTGCAAATGTGCATATCTAATGTGATAATCAGGCTGTAATTCTTCTAACACTTTCTTATCATGATCATATCTTGGCATATCAAATCTATTTTATTCACATACCACCATTTGTGCAATAATGAGGACACAAGTAGCACCAGCCCGTATGGTCTAGCAGGGGACTCTGAAGCAAAACTCTTGGGTTCCTTTCTCAGCCCTGTTGTTCATTTATTTGAATGTTCTCATCCCTGTAGCATGAACATGCCGAATACACAGTGAATAGCTAAGGAGCAGCTGAGATTTCTTTCTGCATACTTCAGTGGTTTTAACATAATATTCTGTCTTGCAAATGTGAAATTGTCTGGGGCAATGAACAGAGATTTAAAATATATCAGAATAAATAAGTCAGAATAGCATGTTTTTCAATCAACTTATACTTTATGCTTCTATTTTGAATCAGATCAGAAAAGTGATAGCTTTATACAGCCAGAAATTGAGCCAAGTCATTCAGGCATCATCTTGCCTTTTCTTGGGCACGGATGGAGAAGTTAATTTTGCATTGTGTCTTAATTTCCATAGAATGGGCAACCCAGAGTACATTACTTTACATGCAGCCATTAGAAGTTTCATGATCTTGTCAAACCCTTGATTTCACATTCAACAAAAAATGCAATTGTATCACTGACTTACGGAATGATTACATATTTAATTATTCAATTGAAAGTTCTGTTTCAATGCACTCCTTTGGATTTTCCTCTCATTTCCTGAATAAAGAGTGAAAACAAGGGTTCCATGCTGTAAAGTAGCCACTATAAAGATAAATTTTTATATGAAAAAAATAAGAATTCTCTGTTTAGTCTTTAATACTTTCCTATATATAAACTAAGGGCAGATTTTTAATGCAGTGGAGAATGAAAGCACACAAATATTTTATGATCAGTTTCAAGATGAAAGTGTATGCTTGACTGCATAGTTCATTCTTTCCATTTTCAGAAGTCTAATTAAATTGTTGGTTTATCTGTAGCCCAGATGTTGAAATAATTTAGTTGAAAACTGAAAGAAACTGTGTTAATGGGAAAACAGGACAGTGCTATGGATTTCCTGTAATTAATAGGGAGCTCTTTGAAAATTTCTCCATTCAAACCAAGTTGACAAACTGAGCCCAGCTGTCGAGAAAACAGTCTTCTCTGTGCCATGTTCTTGCAAGTGGCCTCGAGCAACTCCAAAGGGATGGACAATGACAGGGAGTAAGAAGGATTTTAGTGCTGCAGACATAACAAAGCCATACAGAATAAAGTTAGGGGCCAATGGAAAACTTTCAAGTCAGATCTAACTGGGCTCACCACCACCACTGTGCTGGAGTGGATCCCCCAGCCTACTCTAAGCTACCCTTGGAAATGTATATTTTTGATGGAGATTTCTCTCTGCCTCAGAAGCTATTTCCAGCATCATATCAATCCTGCATGACTTTCTGGCATGGTCTGTGGCCATTTCAATTTATCTTTGTCTGTGAGACAGAGCCTCACTGCATCTGTGTACCCTGGGGAGGAGAAAAACACTGTGCCTCCATGTGCCTTATTTTAAATGAGTAAAGCTGTGGTTTAAGACTAGTGTTTGTTCTTGCTCGTTTGAGGAAGCTAGGTAAGGTTGTTTGGAGAGTGGGAAAATGATGAAGAAAAAGTACAAGTGCCTGTGCTGCACCAAGTATTTCTAGTTTCTCTTCACTTTGGGCTGGATTTTGCCAAACAGCTTCAGGTATTCATGGAGGCAGCATGTGGCCATGCAGCCTGGGTAGGTGTAGAGACATAAGTGTGCCCAGGCAAAAAAGTGTCCCCGGTGCATCCCTAGCACATGGAGCTTGCCACCATGTTGTATCATTCTCTGTAGGAGCATATTGCCATTTTCATACAGCTGCGTGCAGACACACTGTTACTATTGCCCACCTCTTCTTCCACTCCTTCTGGATTAATTCCACGAGATAAAGCAAGACGAAAGTGTTTCTTCTAAAGAAAGATTTCCACATGCAAACAGCAAAGTATGTGCAGGAAGAAAATAACGAAGCCTAAAGTCAATGCAGACCAACTTGGGTCCAAGGTTGGGCAGGGTTTGTCTGGATAAAATGGAAAAGATTAATACTTAGGTTTGGTTTTCAGCAGAGCGGTATATCACATGGCAATATAGGAAAATATTTTATATCAGAGATTGCTCACCAAGAGCTTCCAGATGAGTTGATAACACCTAATGGCTCTCACTTCAATAGCGGTTTATTTTGGCAGATCTCCCTCCTATTTTGTCATATGCACACCTCATCAAATCTTTCCCCTGCAGACCCATCAGAGTTTTCCGTATCGTCTCCCTACACCAAATGTAGAATCAGATGTCCCTGACTCTTTATAGTCAAAATAATATTGAGTTTCCCAATACCTCCTTTAAAAATCCTGACTTGAAAGGATATTACGTATTCAGTACATGCATTCTGACTATTGGCAGACCATGTAACACAACTCAAATATTTTCTAGAGCTTGCAAGTTCAGAGGCTTGCTAGGAAGAAAAGCAAAAGAATTATTAGTAGCTTCTAACAAGCTTCCTGAGAAAGTCATAAACACCCTGAAGCATGTACAAAAGAAAAATTAGTGCAGTAAGCCAGCATAGAACAGCGCAAGCTTTTTTTTTTTTTTTTTTTTTTCTAAATGAGAAAATTAGTTTCAGTCCAAAAGGAACAGACTGTCAGCTTATGGAGTTTTAAGAGGGCAGAAGTGTATCTAAACAACATGAAGGAAGATGCTGAGAGTGGTGTTCAGCGTATAGATTTATGTTAAGTGTAGATATCTACCCATAAATGCATAACAGTTAATTTTGGAGAACTAGTGGCAGAAAGCAGATCCTTGCTTCTGCTCTGCTCAGGAACTGTCTACTCAGCATCAGGCTCTACTCAGGACACTCAGCCTGGGTCACCTGGACCTCTTTGCGTAAGACACCCATTTGATTTGGCGGTATGGACAGGAGACCTACACCTTACTTACCCAATATCAGGGTGTCAGAAGGATGTCCTTGGTCACTTTAAATTGCATTGAGTTCCCATTTTAGAAACGGGGGTCATCTCCTACCAACTCTACAGACCAGATCTTCATTGACTGTGATGGGGTGGTAATACTAAGCTCCAAAACCAACTGACTACAGATAAAGCTCAGTAAAGACACAAAATCTTTGCAGATACTTGGCTAATGCTTTATTCAAATTCATTTCCTCTCTTTTGGCTTACTTTCTTTCCAATGAAAGTTGAGAGTAATGCCAAATCTGCTGATCTTACCATGAACCTTGCGATTTTTCCTGTATTTCTGCTAAATTTCCCATCTTCAAGATTTCCATCATTAACTGAAAAATTTCAGCTTTACTTTCTGGAACAAAATTGCATCTTGAATATGGGAATTTTCATAAAAATGTCTTGAAATTGTGCCTTGGCAGTAACAATAAAAAAAACAAAAGGTGGACAGCAAATATGAAGAGTGTGCCAAATGTCTGATTTTTTTAAATGTTCTTGACCTGAAACTACTCTCAGGCTCTGGGAGCGACTCAAAGGAGTCGGATGCTTAGGGCTGGAAATATTGGGACTATATATGTCAATCATCAGTGAGGCCAGATGAGAATAATCATTTTGTGTGACAGGGATTTAACCTTTTTTTGATCAGATGACTGAGAAATAGTTCACTGCCACTTGCCCTTAGGGCTCGTGCATCCACACTTTTTTGGGGTGACCTACTTGAGAGGAATTTTGTGCAACTAATTAGCTTCTCTTGAGCAACTTGGATATTTCATTTCCTTTCTCTTTTTCTCTGGTACCAAAATTACTGCATTCCTCTTTTCTTTTGTCCTCTGTGAATCACAAACTGCAAGTGGGTTTTATTTTTCTTTTTGGTGTGGGGAGTGGGTTACATATGGAAAATGTATTTTGTTTTGTAATTAATGAAAACCAGACTTTGGGAAGTTGGCCATCCAGGTCTTTATTTATAAGAGAGCATATGTCTGTGTTTTGTTTATGACTCACTCCTACTTCTTGCATTGTAACTTGGGTTTGTTTACGCAAGCTCTTTGCTGAATCCAAGCAACATGGTGGTATAAGAGCCAATAATTTATGTTGTCCAAGAGGGGAGGCCGGTGAGTGAGGTTTTTATGCTGAATCTGTCGTAGCCCATAGCAAGCAAGAGGAGATTCTCCCACTTGACAGCTCCTGGTTATCTCCAGAAAATGCTACAATAACAACTTTATTTAAACTACCGCAGGAAGATTAGCCTGTTAGGCATAGAGGGAGTGATAACCCCCAAATGAACCTTTCTCGAAGTCTCGGCTGCTCTGGAAACTTCAAGGATTTCAAACCCAAATGACTGCTTGACAGTCAGGTGTAAATTAAGTTTGCAAGTAGGTGTGGGCTGAGGTTAATTTGGTGGGATGTTTTATTCTTTACTGAAAAGAAATTCTGAACTCCATCGTCTCTTTTCCAACAGCACAGAATAGGTATGTTAGGAGTGAAAGGGAGCACTAGTTACTGCGATAGCAGAATTAATACATTCTGTTTCTCTCACAATGGGGTAGTTACTTTTAAACTGTGTGCAAATCCTGAACTCTGAACAGATGCCATGTTCAGTAAAGGACAATGAGAAATTTAAGAAAAACAATCAAGGTCTCATGTCCTAAGCAAAAGACCAGGAGCCAAGAAACACTGGGTACTCTTTCCAGCTCTGACAATGACTCACAATGTGACCTTGGCAAGAGACTTAACGACTTTGGACTTCATTCAGATCTCAAGTAAGTGATCTGAACCAGGGGTAATCTTATGTTGGGGGCCATTAAAGTCAATTATGTGACTCAATAGTTTCAGCTAGTATCTGCAGGAATTATAGTAAAGAAACCCAGGCAGGGGTAATGAATTTGCCACAGGTGAAGTGACCCACACAGCGTGTACGCTCATACTAGTTTCAGTAACAAACACTTTTCCTGCTAACTATCATCCATGGTAAGAATTAAAGACTGGAGTGAAGACAACAGGAGTATTGCTTTGGGGTATAGAAAGTTTAGTACTTACAGTGGACCAATATGACAGCTACGCTAAGCAGCCCTTCCTTCCCTCCCACTAGAGGTTTAGAAATGAGCATGAAGCAAACCCATGGTAAAACCTTGCTGTAGGAAAGCTTTGTTGCTTTAGAAGAGAGGAGAGGTGGAGAGAAATCTCTGAAGACTCCTTAATAATCAAAGTTGTGTTTTCATATAGGACAGCAAAAAAGGAGGTAACAGCAATTCTTCTGGGACTGTAATAAATAATCTCATTGCAATTTTTTAGTTAGTTTTTTATGCAGAGTCCTTTCTCACAGCCATCAATTCTTCAGTAGTCTTATTCAGCCTACCGGGCTTGAAAGCATCCAGTCTTCATGACACTGGAAGCAGACAAAGGAGAGTTTCCATTCACTGTTGTTTGACCTACTCCTGTTTCTCTCCTTGTCTCTCAACAGCCAGCCCACCACTGAAAAAAAGGTTCAAGCGCCGCGAAATTGAAGCAATCCAGTGCGAGGTGCGCAAGATGTGCAACTACACCAAGATCCTGTCCACAAAGAAGAACCTGGATCACGTGAACAAGATCCTGAAAGCCAAGCGGCTGCAGAGACAATCAAAGACAGGCAATAACTTCGTGAAGAAGCGGAGGGGACGTCCTCGGAAGCAACCCCTTTCCTTTGACGAAGACTCCAGAGACCAAATGCCCGTTCTGGAAAAATGCATTGACCTTCCCAGCAAAAGAGGTCAGAGGCCAACACTCAACCCTTTGATACTGGAGCAAGCAGCCACTCAAGATACAATCATGGCCACCATTGAGGCTGTCATACACATGGCTCGAGAGACACCACCCCTGCCGCCTACTCTCCCTCCTCCCCCTCCTCCGCCCCCTCTCCCTCCACCCCGGACACCCCGGGTTGGGAAAAGGAAGAGCAAGTCCGCGCAGGAGGAAGAGGAGGATGTGAAAGTGAAGCGGCACCGGAAAGGCAGAGGGAGTGAAAGCGAAGGCCTTCCCTAAGGCCAGCACACCTCGTCGGATGTCGGGTGCCAGTAGTGGGACATACTGGGACTAAGGGACTGGAGGCACCCGGTCCACTTTGCCCTTGTGGCAGCAGCAGACTCACTTGTCCCTTCAGCAGCCAGAACCCATCACGGAGAACTGTGCCAGCCGGAGTTCGCATCTTCTTCTTCATCACTTTGGCCCCAGCTCCTCCAAAACAAGAGGGGATAGGGTGCAGAAAACATGGGGATAAGGGGGGGCGGGGTTATGTGTTGAAGTTGGGGAGAGCGTCTACTTCACAGTTTCCAAAACTAATCAGCATCTCAGCATTGCTGTTCTCCTACCATATCCCGAGGCGGGAGTTCATCCTCACAGAGAGCTGAACACTGTCACTAGGGCTGCACGCTTGACTCCGATTCTGTTTGGTGGGCCAGGTGAAACTAAGAGTAACCATACCATAGTAGAAATCACTGTAAAAAAGAAAAAAAAGAAAAAAAGAAAAAAAAACACAAAAAAATGTGTAATTTTCTCAACTGTGATCTTGGTTATAATCTGTTTAATTTTTTTTTTTTTTCCAGTTTTATATACCTACCAGGCTTTGGGGCACATTAACCCAAAATGCCTGATTCCTGCTAGAACTATATATTTCTTTCTCATTTACTTGCCTAATTACAACTAGCTGCAATATAGGCAATAGAAAAGTAGAGCCTTACACGCGCGCGCACTCATTCCAAGTGCTGTCCCACGAAACATCGGAATATCACAGCATTTAAAATAAGGTGTACATGGATATTCAGTTACGATAGCACGTTTCAATGAAGCAACTTGGCGCTTTCAATGGCATGTGAAAAAGGGGTCATCAGTCAACCAAGTTGTTTTAATGCTCAGTACATATGAGTAGAAAACGGCAAGACACTACTGGGTAATAGTTATAGTAAACATGGACAAAATCACCAAAAAAAAAAAATATAAAAAAGATAAAAGATAAAAATAGGACAGAAAAAATAGAGTAAAAAGACAGGACCCTAACCTAACAGTTCTTACCACCTGCAATTCCCCATGAAATTGATGGGAAACCCAGGATCTGAATAATTCGCATTAGGTAGCAATGCCTTGATAAGTTCTTTTAAATAAAATAGATAAAGTAGATTATTTAAAAAAAAAAAAAAAGAGAACAAACCCCTATGGAAAATAGGTTCTTTCTTGGCAATTATTTCTTAAAAAAGAAAAGGAATAAGTGTTCTTATCTGAAAAAAAAAAAATGTTCAAAGGGTATCACCACTGCAATTGTATTAATGCCACTTTGGACATGTTCTCCAAGTTGTGGTTGCCTTAATAAACTAAAAAAAAAATTTTTTTTTTTTGTACATAATGTAATTATAAAGCTCTCAGTCTGCATGGATGCAAACTGTGTGTGACAAATCGTCTCTTTAAATGGTCAGTTCAAACTGTACATTTCTCATTCGAGTTGTACGTTAGCCATTGAATTAACTTGGGTAAAATACCCAAGCTCCATTTCCTCAGCCCATCTAAAACAAGGACTGAACATGAAATTGTTCCATTGCAGTAACAGTACTTTTAGAAAACAAGTCAGTTGTTGAAATTTGAAATAGGTACTCTCAAATTTATTTCATTTAATTTTAAAGTCCTTCAGTACACTCAACACCTGGCATGGCAAAATGGATATTAAAGTGGGAGGGGGGAGGGAATATTCCAGCAAGGGAGCGGGGATTGGAATTATTTAATGATTCACAAGCCAACTGCTATTCCCCTTTTTGAGAAATCTTTGAACTGGCTTATTGCCAAGAAACTTCAAATAGCACGACACTAAAAAAAAAAAAAAATAATAATCAAACCCAACAAAAAAGTCCCCACAAAAAAATTGTGTTTCTATTCTGTTATTTATTTACAAAAGTCATATCAAGACTATGGTGTTAAAGGGACACTGTAAACATACAGCTTATTATTTTTAGAGACTGATTTTTCTTCTGTGATAGCACCTTGGCTTATTAAAACTGAATGCATTTGGGATTTGGATTGGGGGGGTGCGCGCTGGGAGAGGGGATATTTTATTATATTTTTTTTTCTTTTTTAAGGCTGGAACAAATCTGCAGATCCTGTCTCCTTAAAACTGATAAGAAGGATCACAGAATTTTGTTTCCAATTTTATTTTTTTGCATCATTCATCATACTCATTTGTGCTTTTTGTTTTCCAATTAATGCAGCTTAGAAATAAACTGGTTGGTTGCTCATTCTGTTACAGCAAATTTGCTTTTCAGTTCTCTTAAATTAGCACAGTGTTATTGACTGAAGTTGTAGGCCTGCAGAAAAAAAAAAAAATGCTTGAGTCTCCTCGAGGTCCTCCCTTCTTCCTTAAAAAGCACTGGACTGAGGTTTAATTGATGCAGAAACCCTTTCTTTCCATCCCTCCTCTGAGCCTGCAAGTAGGTGTAGTGTCACTTAAAATGCAAGAAAAACTGTAAAATTGGAATGCCAGGTAGCCTAAAAGCTGAAACTAAGCCAGAGAACAACTTATTCTTTGGCTTATCTTTATTGGTCTCTTTATTGGCATTGAAGGACATTTCAATGTGTAGAGAGTGGAGCAAAGATCTGAAAGGATCAAATGCTGCCAGTGAACTCTCACCATGGCGTCAAGACATGTCAGACCTTACCGAGTACCAATAAGGGCTGGATTTAGGCTGGATTTTTCTGGATATAGTGGGTTGCAACCCCCCAGGAAAGGGTGACTGAATGGCTGCTGCCTCCTATGCTCAGGAGCTTCGGGAAAAAAAAGCTCTTACCCTTCCAAAAACTACTATCCAAAAATGCTGCTAGAAGTACAGTACTTAAGGAGAGCATCCACTCCAAGAGTACAACCCCATATATACTTCACTGAGTGAAAACGCTAGACCTTTTGGTCCTTATAGAAACTACGGGTGGTATTCAAGATCTGGTAACTGCAAGCCATCCGCATAGGATGGGCTTTATCCAGACACCCAAGGTTTGGTTTTTTTGCTGCAAAGAAGGTGCTGGTAGTGTGCGGTGCTGTGGTACAGCCTTGGCTGTTTGTCTAAACAGCAGCACAGTGCAGCCAGCCCTGGCTGGCAGGAAGATTAGCTTGTTAATTTGTATGAAAGCAGGCTGAAAATACTGTTAGATGGCACTCAGAATTTGTGTTCTGCATGTTGCATAGTCTATAAATATGATAAGCAAGTTGCTGACAGAATAATATTATAAGGCGATGTACTACATGCAGATCATAAAGGATTTAGTTTTAGGGCTTAAGGCTAAAATCCCACTCCTGCAGTTTATTACCCAACAATATTCCAGTAATGAGCTTTTTGATTATTTTTTTTTTCCCCTACCACTAGGAAGATTTACTGAGGAACTCTCTGAATTCTCTCCACACATTTCCAAGAACTGTATAAAAACCGGGGTGAAAGCCCTTTTGCTTATTAAGACCAAAAAGACCTTTCAAACACCTCCGCTGTGTCACAGATTAACACACAACTTAGCATGCTTCAATAAAAACACAAGACAAAATCACATTGGCTGCAAGCCATGTGAAATGAGACCACGGGTTCGCATCCTCTCCGTCGGTCTTCTATTCCTCAACCCAACCTTAAAGCAAGAATGGGGATAAGCGTGAGGGGAGAGAGGAAAAAAAAAAAAAAAAAAAAAAAAAAAAAAAAAAAAAAAAAAAAAAAAAAAAAAAAAAACCACTTGTGTCTCCAAGAGCTTCATACTGCCAGTTTCTTGAGCCCTTCAATATTAAATTTTCTGTGAAGCACCTTGCATGTTTTTGGGTAACTGTCAAAAAAAAAAAAAAAAAGAAAAAAAAAGAGAAACATAATAGTCATCGGCTACTAGGCTATCCTATAGCGTGGCCCATGACTCTCCACTTGACAGCAATGTTTTGGACCATTCGTGTAAAATATTCTGTTGGTGTTGTTACATTTTTTGGGTAGCATCTGGTGCAATGAGGTTCTGGTTCACCACTGGGGCTTCTGAGCACTACAGCAATACAATAAATAAACAGGAATCGCTGTTCCATACACAAGGATTTCCCCAACTCTTATTTTCACAGGCCCTGTATCAGGACTGCACTTAAGCACATTTAAGTAGCATCCTGAAGAGTAAAAAGAACAAAAAAAAAAAAGACAGGAAAAAGAAAAAAATAAAACAGGATGGTTTTCTGAATTGGGAAAACAAACATCATGCCCTTGCAATGCCTCTTCCTTCCATATCATCCAAAAACTGGGGTGCAGCAGTTCTGAGATAATTAGAAGCACATTTCAACAAAGGACACATATTTGAGATCTCCTTAAGATGCCTGCCTAGGTTGTATAAAACACTACATAGAAAAAAAAGAAAAAGAAAAAAAATGTAAAAACATTAAAGAGCTGCCAATTGGACAACATGGGGAAGCAGTTCAATCCCATGTTGGTTTGTTTTACTTTTCTTTTTCTTTATTTTTTTAAGCTATTTCTTAAATAATAAATGCACATGAAGTGTTAAATATGTATATACTGTATTTCAAAAAAATTAAAATCAAACGAATGGGGCACAAGATTGTTCTATAAGTCGTGCTGGCTAATTTTTAGTTTGTATTCATAAGTGGTTTTTAAAAGCCTTTTTTAAAGTGTAATTTGCATGTTCTACTTTGATTGTATGTAAACATATTTTAGAGCAAAAAAATGTATTTGTATTTTATTGAATATAGAGGCAAGAAAAAAACTTGTACATTGTTTGAAATGTTCTTTTTGTAACAGTTTTTATTCATGAAGCATTTTTGTACATTTAAAAATGGATATGGACTTGATGTTCTTTGAGGCTTAGATACATCTGGCATGCTTTAATGTCATGCTCCTTCATGATCTTAGATGTTGGTTTTTAAACATTTTTTTCTAAAACAAAGCTCAGTCTTTTCGCTACCAAATCAGGTTAGCACAGTATAGAGCACTTAACTAAAAAAAAAAAAAGTAAAAAAAAAAGTTAATCCTATTCATATGTTATTCATTGTGTGAAATTAAAGGAATTCAATTCAGTCTAACATGAGTTGTGAATTCTTTTGTCTTATTTTCCATCTGTTTCCCATCACTAAGGAGTTTAATAGCTTTTGGGATACTAATACCATGCATTCACAAGCCCTCTTTATGGTAATGGAGAAAAACATGCTTTGGTTCTGTTCTTTTTTCTTGTCTTTTTTTTTATTTTTCCCAGAATATCCTTAAAAGTTAAAAATGGACTGTGCCATGGGCTCCGTGGACAAAAGGGAGATTCACACTTTGAGGCTGTGCGTATCACCAAGTGAACAGAAACATCTCTGCTCCAGATTGTGTCCCCAGGCACCACTACGGTCGTACTTGCCACCCAGGTGGGATTTCTCCTCTCGGAGGAGACGGAGCGTCCCTCTCCAGGTCCCTGCAGAGAAGGCAGTCCCAAGGGGTGGGCTACGGATGAGGGTGTTGACAGGAGCCAGCCCTCTCCTTGCTGAGCATCGGAGATGAAGGGCTGTAGGCCAAGGGGTATTTTCCATTCTGTGAAGTCTCATGCTGTGACTGTGGGACGAGGAGTTGGTTGAAGCATGGCTTTGAGTTTCTTTTCCAAGTTGCTGCTGAGAGTGGTCAGCTGCCATTCTACAGTCAGTCTCAACGTCCTCTGCAACAACACCAGACCTCATTTTGTTCTTCCTCCTCAGAGAAGATCCGCCACCCTCCCCAGAGGCTCAGTAACTTGCATGTGGAAATGACATTTCCTGGAGAAGTCAGTGAAGCTCAGGCAGGACAGATAACTTAGAGTCATTTTGTGTTCTTTCCTTCTGAAGTTTTGTGGGATGGGTTGACTTGGTGGGACGAACCCACCCAACTGCAAAGACGACCCATCTGACTGCTGTTTTCACAGCTCTTGCTTCACCAGAGTAAGAGCTGCTCCAAAGATCTCCAATGTGATGGGTTTTTTCCTTTCTTCTCTTTCTCTCTTTAACATATGCATAGCCCCAGCTTTTGACAACAGTTTGTAAAGTGCTGACATCTTCGCTCACTGTTTTTATCGGCCTCTGTGATGTATAAACCACTGGTCTCCAACTCTAACCACATTTTTGTAAAAGGCCTGCGGTAACACTCCCTTAGAAGCGTCTGCGAACTGTCAAGTTTCCCGCTTGCTGCTGCAGTATCTCAGGGCTGATCTCCACTCCCGCCAGCTTTTTTCTGAGCTTTACCTCCCACCGACACTGAGCTCTGCTGTACTTTCACGGTGTCACCTTGCAGGCATGATGGAGCAAGGCTGGGAGAGCAGCTGTAGGGGATGTTGGGTTTCTGTCCCCTCTGTTGGGAGGGGAGCAAGGCATGAGGGACCCCATCTGTGAGGTTTTCATGCTTTCGTGACTCTGATCTGCTTTTTTCACCAGACTGCTGACACCATGTACAGTGTCAGCACCATACTCCTCACCAGCCTCCTCCGGGGCATGGAGGATTCTTCTACTGGCATCCCCATCTGCTTTCTCAGGGTAATGTCAGGGTCTTGCTAGGATCTCTCAGTAACTGTTTCATACCTGGTAACCACTCCAGCACTGTCTACTCCTATCAATTAAACCATCTCTGAGAAAAGAACTTTTAAAGTCTTAGAAAGATATTTTAGGAAATACACAAGCTCTGGTAGGTTGCAACTTTTTCTAGGTACTCTTTGTTTAACAAGATGTTCTCTTGTCTCTTTTCACATGAGCTCAGTGTTTTCCAGATTTAGTTAGAATTAATTAATCTCTGCCTTGAAATAATTAAAAATAATGAAAACATCAAGTGTCTTGGAAATAACTCTCATCAAGAATAATGTTCTCTTCTGATTATCCCTTTTTTTTTTTTTTTTTTTTTTTTCTGAGCATCCTTTTGCTCATAGAAATAGCGAAGTTCTTTTCAAACCTTTTTTGGTCATCCTCCATATCAATGGGGAGGGAATTTCACACTACACCCTCAAGGTATGAATAAGGAGGCGAGTACTGTCCCTTGGGTCAAAGTGTGATTTTAATTCACTTTTGATAGTAGAGGTTATTCATGTCCCCTGGGATAGGGAGACTGAGTGTGGTGACCTTAACTCGTCCTTAGCTGACAGATATAAACCTCAACCTTAACCTCAATCTCCTTCGTGGTACCATTTCCCACCAGACTCCAGAGCGATCTCAAATGTTGAATTTACTTTGTGTCAAGGAAAGTTAAGTTGGTGGAGATGCCTGCAGTTTGTACGCAAGTTGTGTGAGCTCATGACAGCATTATTTGCTGTTCTGTAACACAAAGCATGCACATAATTTTAGAACAATTCTACTGTTACTAAGTAGAAAAATTTTCCAGTGACTTTGAGGGCATCAATGACAGGACTCTACTCAAAAGCCCTTCAGGACATACCATCTGGCAAGTTCTAGAAAGAAAAAAAGAAGCATAGATGTCAACCTAAAAATATATGTTTGGCCTTTTATGGACAATTAATGAACCACATCACTAGTGCACTAGCACAGAGGTTTCAAAGCTAATAGAAAGCACAGAAATCACAGTGATGCGTGGTATATCAAACAATTTATATGTTTTACTGTGAGCTGCAGGAATAACTGGTGTGAAAGCACCACAGGAGTCGTAAGAGGAGTTTAATGGAATGTTAGTGTAATCGTAAGTCATGGAATCATAGAACCATAGAATGGTTTGGGTTGGAAGGAACTTTAAAGCCCATCCAGTCCCAACCCCCCTGCCCCGGGCAGGGCCACCTTCCACCAGCCCAGGTTGCCCAAAGCCCCGTCCAACCTGGCCTTGAACCCTTCCAGGGAGGGGGCAGCCACAGCTTCTCTGGGCAGCCTGTGCCAGGGCCTCATCCCCCTCACAGGGAACAATTTCTTTCTTAGATCCAATCACAATCTGCCCTCTTGCAGTTTAAACCCATTACCCCTCATCCTATCCGCCCCCCCCCCT
>NW_020799142.1:31903978-31923648 GCF_003259725.1 Athene cunicularia
CCTCCCAATCCAGAGTGTCCCCCCCCCTTTCCCGCAGCCCCTTTCAGCCCTGAGAGGCCGCTCTAAGCTCTCCCCAGAGCCTTCTCTTCTCCAGCTGAACCCCCCAACTCTCCCAGCCTGTCCTCACAGGGGGTCTCCAGCCCCCCCAGCATCTCCGTGGCCTCCTCTGGACCCACTTGAGCAAGTCTGTGTCCTTCTTATGTTGGGGGCCCAAGACCTAGGTGCCATACTCTTTTCACTGTAACAATTAAGTCATAATAAAAAGTCATTTAATTATGACAATTAACTTCCTCTATAACACAGAGCAAGACCCACTGGTTCACATTCTCAGCTTATGCAGATCAGCACTATCAGTTTCAAATGTGTTAAAGCAGTCTGCAAAAGCAAAAGATCTGTTTTCATTTTCCTTATGGAAACTATTCATCCCAAAGTGGCTTTGGAGTGCCGCTCGTAATATGATGTAATACAAACTACTGTTCTTTGATGCCTGTAAGAAGTGTCATATTGAGAATAGAGACCTTTGCTAAAAATCAAATGTTTGAAAAACTGGTTCAACAAGACTAGTAGCTGGGTCACCATGGTTTTATAAGAGCTGTGGTGGGAAGAAGAGGGCAAAGGAAGTGGAGAGTCCTTGGCAAAAAGATAAGACATAGTTTTCTATGTATCAGGAAGATATCTAAGTATTAATATCTACTTCTTATCAGGACTCTGTTGTGCTTCAAAGACATTCTGAAAAAAATTCTTCAGGTCCCAGGTATCATGGAGTATATCAGCCCTCCATAAATCAAGCATATAGGAAGCCCAGAGTTTCTTTTGCAGTACTTGAAACAGATGTACCTGGTACAGCGTCGGTTCGCCTGGCAGGATTTATCCCCTTCTGAATCTCCACCAGTCAGTGATACAAAGCACAGAACAGGGACCCTGTCATCTCTCTGTCCTTTTCCAGGTGACCTGTTCCACAAGAGGGAAAACAATCACAGGTATAATTGTTTGATTTGCCTTGAACATCTTTGAAAAGAAATGAAAAATTTCTTGCCTGCCTCCATTCTACTCGCACACATGCTTACATCTGACAGCTCTTAAACTGCCCCGCAAATGCTATTGGTAAATAACACTCCAATTGAATCAGTTGAAGAAGTTTTGTCATTGACTCAAAGGGAACAAAATTCCCTGCTGCATCTCTGTGATTTAACACATCACAATATTATTTGTGGACTGAAATAACTCTTACTGTTTTCTACTTGTCTTGCCCCATATTCTCTTCATACACCCAAAGAAAAAATATATCAAGCAGAAAATTAGTTAAAAAAGGCAAACCGGCAAAAGCCTTAGGAAAGTAAAGGCAAGGAAGAGAGCACATGAAGAGCATCTGCAGGTGAGCACTTTCAGAGCATGGCAAGAACACAGTCAGAAAAGGAATGAAAAGTGATCTCCGAAGGAAGCGGATAATGATGTGGCAGAGCTGTAATGAAGATAATGACAAAGGAGGGCACTGGTTAGTTTTCTAGAAGACAGGGAAAAAAAAAAAAAAAAAAAAAAAAAAGCAGAACACTTGAAGGATAAGCAATGAGTTCAGAAATACAAAAGGACATGCATTGAAGGGAGGGAGATGCTGGAGGATATGAAGATTTAGGTCATGGAGAAAGTATAAAAATGGATCTTGCAACAGAAGATGGAAGAGGCAGCCTGCTTGCTTACTGGGACCTTCTTGCTGCTTTCTAAGCTGACACAGCACTCATCATTTATCCTCATTAAACAGCTACTGTCAGGGCATAGTTAGTGACCATTAGTCCTCATTTCTCTCTTTAAACTACAGATGCATGGATAGGTGCCGCATGAAATAAAACTCTTTGCTTAAATTATTCATACTTACAGTTTCCCAAAATCCTGGTCAAGGATCAACAAATGACAACACACTTCTGATAATAAAAACAGCAGCTGCACAGAAGTATGCATATAAAGATGGGACTTCAAGGAGATGCCCTTGCTGATATAAATGGACTTAGCTTCATTTACTTCAAAGATATTATAATAATATTTAGGTATTGTTAAACCCATAGCTTCTCACGCACCATTTATGCTGATCGAACATCTACCCCAAGGATCCGAAGGTGAAATACTTCCACCTGCTGTGCATCTCAGCAACTAACTTTTTCATGGGGATGCAACGGTGCTTTGTGCCCAAGAAAAGGCCATTGTACAACCCCAATTGTTATATCAGCAACTGAAACACCGAGAAAACCCGCATCGTCCTAGCTGTACAGTGCTATCGGGGACTTCAATTTTGAAGTACCGTGCATAGCTCTGTGTTTTACTCAATATTTTAAGAAGACACCACGGATTTAGTTGACGGGGTTATTAGAGACAAACTTTCCAAAATGTAGAGCTTGGTGATTTTTGTAAAAGTGTGAATAAAATAAAAATGAAGAATCTGGCTTGAAGCCAGTACTAATTAGATTTTTGCTCAGGATACCATGAGAAGGTTTTTTGTTTTCCTTTGTTTTCAAATGGTGGTTCACCAGAATGTTATCTCCAGAATGACCAGGCTGACCCTGAGGGACCAGATCTTATCAGTCAAGAATGACTTTGCTTTTTCTTCCTGAAAAAAAAGGGGAGCAAGGAAGTATAGGCTCTCTGGGATCTAAATCACGGCTGTCTCAATTCAGAAAGTCACATTAGCACATATTAATGGAAATTCAGGACATAATAGAAACAAGAACTTGCTTTTAAGCTTTGGTTTAGTCCCACTGACATCAATGTGATTTAAAAACGTTAAGTAGACAATTAATTGCGGCTATAAGAACGAACATTTACCTGACTTCCAAATCCAAAATCTAGTCTCAGCCAAACTGAAGTTTAATTATTATATTGAGTGGAAACAGGAATTGATCAACTTCTGTTTTGAACAATCTCACAAGGTGTTCCTAACCCCAGGCCTCAGTTTGCCATGAGTAGTACTGGCATACATTGAAGGATGATTTGTTAACATTACGAAAAGGCTGTGAATTTCTTGCAGGCAAGGTGCAGTTTGTACAAGAGAACATCCTTATCAAGACTTCTATAACAAGGCATGGAAGCTTCTTTTATTCCCGGACTTCTTTCTTTATTTCTTGTAACCATGAAAAATGAGACCATGTCATTTACACAGCAAAACGAAAATGAATTTTTAGACCAGGCCAAGGATTTCTTTGTCCTTCTTCACTTCAGCCATATGTTTCTGTCCAATCTTCATTACCTCAAAAAATAACATGAAACCCTTTTTCTAGCTTTCTATAAATAGTTCTCAAGCATGCCTGTTCATATTGGGTGGCTTTCTGAAGATACTAGCTGTGTAGTTTTGGATCAGCCATTTATTTGTATATCTTCACTGAAAAGGGTGTCCCGAAACCGAGAGCTGTTTGGTCTAGTTGCTTTGATATTTGGATCATAGACTGGGCAAGGCCATTGCGGGTGCATCACTGGAGGTGAAGCATAAACATCGTGCTCCATCTGCCTTGGATCCAAATATGAAGGGGAAAAAAAGAGTATGAAACCCCTAATATGGCCAGAGAATCCCGCATTCCTTCTTGCTAGGTTTCTAGATGTTCATGTGTTGAGAGTTATTGCATGAACATAAATCCAATGGCCTTTTCCAGGCTTAGCCAACCTGTTTCAGCCTCTGTTCCAGGAAATGGTAGCTTTGAAAGACCATATCAAACTAGTACATTGTGTTTCCTGCACATCCTGCTTTATTGGATGTTAATTCCTTCTGACGCATGCAGTCTGCTGCTGCCAATTAAGTCAAATGTATTTTACGCTTTACTTTTCTGTTGCCTTACAGGCTTTTGTTGGAAAATATTTAATAAATAAAACTTGCCAAACATTGTTAAATGACATGGTCTGATGATTTGGAATAAGCACCCAGACTCTAATACATCAGAAGGATTGAGAGAGAGGAGGAGGAAATTCTGGAACGACGCCCAGCTGGATGCCAACCACACAGTATCCAGCCACCAACCACAGTGTTAATCTCTTGCTCGAGGATTGTTGCAAAAGCAGAAAATGGGACCGCAGGTCAAGCAAGGCATATAAAGTTATTTCTCATGCAGTGACACTGCAATGTGTTATTCTTTGGTAGAGGAGGATACAAACCAACACCCCTGGAAGAGCAGCACAGATATGGGACCAAATGGACTCTTCCATTGCAGTCCCAGCTCTGCGACCTCACGCTTTCCAACCGTTTTGTCAGGGTTCCTGGGTTTATTCCTATTTTCTGTTTCTGTGTGGGATTTCCAAGTAGTCTCTTTTTCAAGCTTTAGAGAAACAGCTGGGAATGCTTAGGCTCAAGATCTGATAAGTGAAAGTACATTCACCCAGGGTCAGCTGAGACACCAGGATATCCAAAATACGTGGAAACGCTTCAGAACTTCTGAATTAATTAGATTTATTTTATTATTCTTCTGTGATCCCACTCAACAGTGCTGTGATAGGAGACAATCAGTTAAGTTCCTGGGTGAGATTATATTCTAACTGGAGAAGTAACAGGCCAGAAGCAGCAGAAATGCAATCCAGATGATGAAGCATCCCAGCATAAGTGACACCGTATATCAGGAACACAGCTGAGTACACAATTTCAAGGTTCCTCAGTGGCTCCGTGGTACTTATTCCCATTACATTACTTTACTGGCAAATTTTATAGCAACTTCCAGATACAGAATCAAGACCAAGAGAAGAGAAATTTCTGCTCACTTTCTTAAGTAACAAAAGAAAAGCCTAGCACCTGGAAGCTTCCTATACAACCCCTGCTGTGTACTTTTCCCCAAATGACACTTTTAGATCTTCCATGGGATAAATCATGACTGCCAGAGGCACTAAACACACCAAAGCAGTCTGCTTCAATGAGAAAACAATGGCTAACTGCATTCTGCTTGCAAATCCATACAAAGATCCTTCTAAGGGATGTTCACAACAGGAGTCGTCTTGAGAAAAGACCTATCGCTGATGAAAGAGGGATATGTAATTATGGGAAAATCCTTGAAACAAGAAAAGTAAAATTCTTCTTTTGTAGTCAGAGATGGAGTTGATGCTCGAATTAGAACACAGCTTGGAGAAATTCAATGCAAATGCATCATACATCATACTTGAATGATACAGTGGCAGAATCAAAATAGTTCATCAACATCATCTTGGAAGCTCAGCATCATAGCTAACGTTGATTTTTAAATTTAAACAAATTCTCTGGCAGGGAAATATCTTCGGCAGTGGTAGGTATAAATTGGCAGCTAAAGATGGGAGAAAGAGGCAATCAGCACTCCTTTTATCCAAAAAGATTCTTTTTAAATCTTTATAAAAATGTATCAGAAGGGCCTGAGCCACTGATTCAGAAAACACGTGTGACCATTGCTTTCTCAAAAAAAAAAAAAAAAAAAAAAAAAACATTGCATGTTTGTGACTACAATGGGAGGGGGAAGATTTTTTTATATAACACTAGGATTCTGGTCAGTGTTTTTTATTCTTTTCATCCCTACCTGTCTGCAGATCTTCCTCACACACGCTCATTTCCCAGGATTTTCAAATGTATTCCATCTGGAAAATTATTGAAGGGAAAATGCACATGGTCTGTAATTATGTATTTAATTATGTCACCTAATAGACAGAGTCATGCAGCCTGGTTGTATTGTTGTTATCTAAACTAATGTCTTTACACCAAGGTATATTTGGGTTGGTGCTGGCTTGGACATTTTTGATCTTTGTTATTCAACAAACTTACATATATAACTTACAAGGAGATTTAGAGCTGCATCTTCTCTCATAGTTCATCTGAAAAACTAAATAGGACATAGAAGTAGAGTGCCATGATATAAATTTGTAGTGTGCCTTGTTCTCCAATACTCTTATTTTCACTCCTTACCTCTTTCACATATCCAGTCTTACCAATATTTCTTCCCCTCTTCATCCCTTTTACCAGTTCTAATTTCTTGTTTAAATCAATTCTTTTTAGTATCAGTGAAACAAGATGCAAAGCAAGTGCAATTGTTTGTTCCCTTATTCTGGCCCACAAGTTGTGTTTGAGTTGTTTAAAATAAAGCATTTATTTGATGTAGTTGATCCCAGTTTTATGTCATCTATAGATGACATTATGGAAATGGAAGCTTTCTGTAAACAGGTTAGATTTCTGGTAATATTTCTGTAGAAATAAACATGATGTTATTTTGGTGAATAATTTATGACCTGTGAGAAAACTTTCTTTCTTTCTTGATTTTTGAAGGAAAAATGAGGGATGTTCATGGTTGTAGAAAGAAGGACAAAGTAAAGTTCATAGTTCTTTTCTGAGACAGTTACTGGCGAAGGTGGTCACACAGGTAGTGGTGAGTCAAGACTGAATTATCATTAGGACACCAAGAATTTTTTTACAAACGTTCTTCAATGTTTGAAGCTAAAGTGATAATGCAATGTCCTTTTTAAAATGGAGGGTGTCTCTATCGTATAGCTCAAAAATAAATCTCTGAAATATTTTCTTATTAATCTCTGTTAATTACTCTGATTATCACATTTAATAGTATATTCATTTCTGTCCTGTGCAGCAGTATTGCGAGCTTTCATAGATCACATGACCTTATCACCTTCCAAAACTCAGGCCATGAATCAGCACGATGGATTGGGAGAAGGAGAGAGCCTTAGAATAATTGCACTGATAAACCATTAAATGCCTCCGTGTGGGATTTCTGCCACATCAAGATCAGCAGACCTGGATGACATCCCAATCAGGTAGCTATACCTGGAGTCAATGCACTAGCTGAATCCCTGTAGAGACTATTTTCTTCTGCTTCTGTGCAAGACGAACAGGAGCTGCAAGGAAGAATAAGAGGCTAGCAATGACCCTGAAGGTATAAGGGGGCTGCATACACAGGGGAACAAATTCCTACAGGTATAACACACAGAGATGTTCAGAGATGTGTCATAGAGGTCAAAGGAAGAAAAGGCTAAACCTTTTTTTTCTTTTTTTTTGGTTAAATGAAATCTAAGACTACATGGCACAAGTGAACCAGGAGCCAGTTCATCAGCCTCATGTGTATCCCTTAAGGAGATCTGACAACATTCATTAAATCCTGAAATTAAATAATGGTGCTGAATCTTCAATTATATTGAAACCAGTAAATTCAATTAAAGGGAAGGAGTATACTTTATTTGAATGGCTCACTTGGTGGTTTTTTGGTACATGTAAATAAGAAGATAAAGAGAAAATGCCTGTTAAATAGCTCTTTGTTCAGGTTACGCTCTGTCAAATGAAGAGCACGCTCAGAACATTTCACAAATTCACACATTACAACTGAGCTCATAAAGAAGGAACAAGGACTCAGGGAAGACGTGCTTTTCGCTCCAGATTCATAGCTTTACTTAATTTCTCTGTTATCATTTGCATAATTTGTATTTGGTTTATGGTCTCATTATACTGGACAATGTATAAATATAGAGTCCTCCAAAGAGCAGTGCTAAACAGAAATACAAAGTATCTGCATTTTTAGAAGAGAAAGACTTAGGAAACGGGATGCTAGAAACCTAGGTTGCCTTCTCTTCTTCCACAGGACAAAATATGTAAAACTGGAGGAAAATCTAGAGTAGTCCTGAAACCTAAGTCCTTGGCAAGGTGCACCCTTCCCAGCCACCAGCTCACCCTAACAATCCAGTTTTAGAAGCCATCCAGGTTTGTGACACTGGACTTCAGCACATCCCCACCTGGTTGGTCAGTCTCCATCTACATTCACAGGTAACCTCTTTCTATCCCTGGCTTGTTTTAATGTTTTTTTTGGGAGGGGTGATGATTTTACTACATATTTGCTAGAGCAGATATCTGTCAGAGGAAATTTTGTCTACCTCTTTCTTTCAAAGCATGGTAAAGGCTTGGACGTTGTCTGGCATGTCAAGAAACAAAGTGTGAGTCTGCCACTTTTCTTTCCTGGCGGAAAAGTCTAGCTAGTGAGCTGGTGTACAAACACATGGCATCAGCTGCAGCTGCTGTTACCGTTTCCTTCCATTGTAAAGGAAAACAGTTTCCTCGGCTTCTTTCCACTGGAGGCTCTGGGCTTTGATCAGAGAGTGGTGGGTGGTGTGTCCCTGAAGCTCTGACTAAGATAACTAAGACGTAAAGACTGCGGTATTTTTTTCAGACGTGCAACAGCCCTTAGCAGGTTTGAGAGCTGCCTGTTCAGCAGGCTAACGCTAATCATCTCCTTGCTCTGCTTTTCGCAGCCAGTCGTATCTCGAGTCGCCTGGGTCTTCCCATGCCAGCGCTGGGAGTTTAGGTGCTCACTTTGAGTTTGCAGAGCTGGCTTCAGGAGGAAGGTACTTTAAAAAGCTTTTACATTCTTAGCATCTGCTTAGCCATTTGCAGCTGCCATTTCACTTTGGGCCTTGAGGGTAGATCGGAAGGGAAAGAAAAATGGCTTTCAGGATGGATTAGTTTTGGGAAGAGTATTCTGTGCCAAGGGCAGTGCAGAAAGAAGTAAACATTCAAGCAGACAAGGATGACATCATTTATTCAGTGGAACTGACAGGGGCAATGTGAGAAGCTGTAAAAGCAGATAAGAGGACTGAGATTTGAGGGCAAGGCAGTAAAACTAGATCAGGGAGAACTAAGCATCAAAGTTTGTTTTTCTGAGCAGTTCTGTGTCTACACTGTGCCTACGCGGGCTATACACCCCCCACTCAAAAGTGTATATACACGTATTCACACTGGAATATCGTCATTTGAACTGTGTTGTTCATAGGGGCTTTACTGGATCATCCTGATAGTCTGAGCTTTCAGAAGACTGGAGCAGACAGAAGAAATATTCAACTATACTTTTAAGAGAAAAACTGTTTTGTAGGGACGTGGAACATTGAGGCAGTGCTTTATTTGCTAAAAACAGAGGTGAAAACAAGTTTGATAAAGTGGATTGAATAAAAATACCTCAGCTTAGATTTGAAGGGAGAAGTGGCACTTTCAGAATATTGCATGTCTGGGGCAAAAGAAGGATAACAAAGGATTGTACACAGAACTAGAGTGGGACGTTCTGGGGAAGAAATATCGTTATTTAACTTGTGTCTGTAATAAGTTTCAAATGCCAGCAAGATCAATAGGAGAAGCTGGAAAGAGACCAGCTGGAAGACAAGACCCAAATATGGAAAACCAAGAACGGGGCTAATTCTGTAAGTCAGGGATAATAGCTGTCATGAGTAAAACTGATCTCTGTGCAAGACTTGACATTTCTCATGGAAACAAGTTTACTTCAGTCCCTGTACTGATTCCTCCTCTTCTGTGTGTCCTACTTGTCCTGCGGTATATGTGGTCTCTAAAAATGGATTTGTTTTCTTCTTGGTTCTGGTCTTTTTATCAGGAATGGGACTTCTTTAAATTTTAGATTTTGGACTGCTTGATTCATCCTTCATATTGTTTTAGATATGCAGATATATTTTCAATGTATTGATATTGATATCCTATGGAAAATCTGATTAAGAGCCAATACTTTCCCTAGTCCTTAAACAGGAAAAAAAAATTGGCACTATTTAATATTAGACAGATACCATGTTAAACTACCAGTAGTAGTACCAATAGTAGTAGTCTGGATTTCTCCTTAACTCTAGGTATGGGCCATCCAATTAAAGAATAAAGTTGGCCTGAGATCTCCATGGACTGGAAAGAAACTCCTCTGGATGCTGATTTAGAATCCCAGTGATCTGGATTGCTTATCATTCTCGTTGGTTATAGGAGACATCTGAGCTACAGCCTCAGTCCAACACCTACCCCAAAACAAGGACAATGATGTAGAGTCTGGGTATTGACAGTCCTTGGCTGTTCTTCAAACAAAACCAGCTCCGACACGTTGCTGCCTTCTACAATCTATACATATGCAAGCAGTGCTACAAATATTCATTAATTTCTAAAGGAAACTTGTAGCTTTTACAGCACATACCTAACCCACTGTCAATTTTCTGACTGTAAAGAGTTTTCTCGTTGCACTGGGAAAGACGGAAAGTGAGCAAAAGGAGGGACTCTCTGGATGCCTCACACACTTGAAACATACTTAACAGGGATGACTCCTGGATAAAGAAATTGTTTCCTGCCACAATCCTGAGGAGAGGGAGAACCAATAAACTGGTACTTCTGCACAGAGAATTTATCTGACTTTTCATTAGAAAAGAGAGATTTTGTGTGCTTGGCCAAATTCAAAACAGGTTATAACCACAACTTATGAAACATGCCTGCCATCATAGCTGTTGGATGCTCATAGACTTCAGTCACGCCTTATGAGGCATTTTTCTGGCAGGGTGGATGTTTTTTTGTTTTGTTTTGGGAATTTTTGTTTGCTTTTTTTCCTAATATGAGAAAGGAAGAAGGATGAGGGTTCATAGGGATCATGCACTCTGATTTCATGAGAGTGTCTCCCTTCAGTTTCTGGATTTAGAAGCAGTAGATTTTTCTCATAGTGGAAACAGGATTTGAGAATTAAAATGCTCTTTGGGACACAAGCTGCCTTATCCATGGCAGTAAAAATTGTTTCCTCTAGTGAAAGGGACACACATAGACACATATACTCACACTTGTCCGGTATACAAGACAGATACTGTATTTAAAAAAAAAAAATAAAAATTAGCTTCTCACACTTGAAGCCCTCCTTTTTCCAGGAATAAGACTGGGTGGAATGGACTGACTTAGGACATTGCATTGTGGTAGTCTGTGCATCATAATTCACATTCTGGCAGCTTATGGCTGTCCTTATTATCTACGGAGTCTGTCAATGCATATATGTACTTGTAGATGATGATTTCAGAGGCTTTTGTGATCTAGGTAGGAAAATAAACAGTTCAGATGCAAGACAGGACAGGCATTACACAGCCCTGACCCAAAGATTTCAGAGACATCTTGTGAGTGGATTCAGAGACTTCTTGTGAATGACTGCAAACTTCTCAGTGAGAATTAACATCTGTGTCACAGTTACAATGCTTTCACGTGACAGAGTTACTCCTAAAACGATTTCTTTGTGTTTGTTTTTTGTTTTGTTTTGTTTTTGGTTTTTTTTCCCAGTTTTTAGATTTCCCTCTGTTTCAGTGAGCAAAGATTCTCCAAGTTGGGGGATAAGACGTTTTCTCGTAGAGCATGTTGATATGTAAGTACACAGTGAAATATGGTGTAAGTGTGTAGTCAGAGTAGATTAGTCCAGGAGATTTTTCTCAGTAGGCACAAGTGGTGATCACCCACTGATTGCTTCTTACGCAGTCAGGCTGGTGAGAGAAAGACCATTTTTTTACAAGTTTGTATAATATAATTTAAATCATTTCATTTTTCATGTTAATGCAATATCCACCAAGATTAGAAATGAGGTGGTTTAGGATGTTGGTATACCTCTTACCGAGTAGTATGTTCTACAATACTTGTTAGCTTACCTTGACTATCCATTCTGGCTGTTTCAGTATGTCTTTTACCACTGCAGTAAATATTCTTTGCTGTGATTTAAGAAAAGGTAACAGTCTCTGTGTTTGTTTAGATTTTATGGCCCATTTATTGTTTCTCATTCTCCTAGCTGAGGATAATTATTTTTAAATTAATCATACATAAACAAAATATATCATCTCTAAAAATGACTATTAAAAAAACCTGTTTATAATGGCAAATGTGCGTATGTTGAATTACAAATCATGTACCCTGATTATTTAGTTATATTGACCATATAGGGTTGTGGGTTTTCGGTTGTTATTTGTTATATGCATTAAGGGAAGGAGACAAAAGGTGTGCAAGGTATCAATTCAACATTGTTTTGTTCCTGTAGAAAAGACCAGGGAAAAGAATCTGGCAACTTGCCTTGACATCAGCCATCTGTAAATTCATCATTTTTTGGCTCCCTAGGTAATTTAGTTTCAGCCAAAATGAGCATTCTCAATGTTGACAAATGGTCTTGCTACATTTCCCCAACAAAAGTAGTTTTGTGGGAGATTTGACCTTATGGAACTGTTTCCCTTGAAAAAAAAACAAAACCAAAAAAAAACCCAACAAAAAACAACTAAAAGTACAAGAAAAAAATCTTTATGATTAATTGCCACTACTGCCACTTTTCCAGCTATTGATTCAATTAAGAACATGACAACGGGCAGTTTCACAGCACTGCTGTAGTTAACTGATTCATAAACTAGGGAGTTTGAATATGTATTTTTATAGGAAACCTTTTCCTTGGTGAGGACAAAACAAGATTTTCTGACACCTTTCTTGGCTCTCCTATTAATGTATGCATTACTTTTGTTCCATAACCGCATCACATCCCCAGAATATAGTAGGGTAACAAGCTGTATGCATAGAGTCCCAGATCATATTCAGCTTCTCTGCTGTAGGGTATCAATCTTTGATCTAATGACTCACAGAGACTGTTAACTTCTGCTCTCTTATAGAGTGCCTTATTTCCCATTTCACCTTTATAATTATAGAGCTGAGGGTAAAAAAAAAAAAAAAAAAGCATCACAGAAAGACTGTATAGTCCACTCCCAGGCCTTACACAGAACTAAATCCATTATGTCATTCATGCAGCTGTTTGCCTAACTTCTTATTGAAGACTTTCACAACTTCCCTAGGTAATATAATGCAATAGCAAATCCCCTAATACTATTAGGCTTTAACAAATCCTTCTGCAATTTCAGCCTATTATTACTCATCCCACAGCTAGGAAATAAGGACAACAGCTCTTACTTTGTTTCTTCCTCCTAACACAGTATCTTTATTGTGATTGAAAATGGTTATGATGTCTACTCCTGGTCTCTTTCTAAATCAGATAACTTCAATTTCAGTTTTTCCCAGCTGTTCCAATGTCTAAACCTCAGATCATTTCTGTTACCCTCTCCTGAATTTCTTCCAGCCTCCATTTGCTTCCAGAATTCCTTCATTTGTTGTGCTTAAAACAGAACAAAATTGTCCATCTGAGGTTTCAACAATGCATATTAGATACACTGATTTCTTCTATTTCTGCATCCCAATAAGGTAGTGTCGTTTTTATCACCAGTAATGGTGTTGATTTTGTTCAACTTGATATTTGTTATGACAGATCTTTTCTGCGGGGCTGGATCAGTCATTGTCCATCCTGGAATTTTACACATTTTTTTTTCACAGTTGTTCACTATTCTTTTGGATTAAGTGTATCCTTTTTCTTCAGGTTATTACATCAGTTTTTACAAGATCAGCTCTAATTCTAAAGCTCAGGAAGGCTTGCATCCTCCATTTCCCTTCAGCTTCACATCATTTGCAAGTTCAGTAGGCATACCTACTCTACTATAATTCAGGTCATTAATTAAAATATTGCAATACTGGGCATATCCTTGCAAAACTTCACCGGCAATAAATCACTGGTAACTTTTCACTTCACTCACATCACAGAAGTTTTAGTTGGACTTTACATCCTTAGCTGCCTTTAGAAAGTGTCATGTTAGTGTCACAGGTACAATCACACCTCATAGGTATCGTATCCCCGGTGTGTCACAGCAGCTAAGTGGAGACACATTCTAGGTCTCACAGATAGAGTCAGCCTTTGGAAGATAAATTTCAATTCATTTCACTCTTGGATTAGCAGATTTGATACAATTATAGACTGGTGTAGCTGTTTCAAAGACGTCTTGAATGATTTTTATTGGAACATGTTCCTACCCTTATAGTGAAATGTATGGCATTAAACTTATGGTTTAACACATTATCTAAATGAGTTCTGAGAAAACCTTGTCTTCTAAGAAATCTTTTATGTGCTTGGCTGTGTCTCCTTCCTGATCAGTTCTGTTGTATATGTTCTCCAGAATATTTGGTTTAATGTGCTTCATTCTCCAAGAACTCTCCCTTGTCTTATTCGTCTGTCTTACTTGTGTAGTTTCCCTAACCTCCTTGCTTAGTTGGTCTGGTCTTATTTGGTGTCCTCTGCTTAATATTCAGAAATATATATCGGTCATAGGATTTGATATAATGTTGAATCGGTTTAATGTTGTTCATAAATTGCCACAAACAGCCCAGAGACATTAATTCATTGGTGTGTAAAGGAATCTATTTCAAAGAAATCATCTTAAATATTTATTTTTGTTCCTTGGTTCATTGGTAACTATTAAACGAACTGATCTCAATTGTATGTTTGGCTCAAAAAGTATCTTAGGAAGATGAATGGGTTTTTTTTCTACAATTTTCCCTGAGACATCTGCTAGTAGGCACTGTTGGAGGATAATTAGTGGTTCACTCAATACCCAAATACAGCATATGGATTAGTAAACTTATTTTCTCAGGCTGTTTATTTCTTAATATGGCACCTGTGTAGTTTCCAACAATAAACTGATTTTTTCCAGCAGCATGAAATTTAAGTAGAGAGTAAGTAAAGAGGAATTTCTAAAGGGCTCT
Source organism: Athene cunicularia (assembly GCF_003259725.1). Taxonomy (NCBI): domain Eukaryota; kingdom Metazoa; phylum Chordata; class Aves; order Strigiformes; family Strigidae; genus Athene; species Athene cunicularia. The sequence goes on from NW_020799142.1 coordinate 31,918,350, forward strand.
GTTTTCTAATTCATTTTCTGTTTAAACATATTCCCTACTAACCAACCCTTGTGATTAGGTACTTGCTTATTTGGACTGGGGTAAAAGAAGGGGCCATGTGTGAATGCCACGTCCTTTGCTTTTGAGATACAGATTAGCATATCTACCAGACCTCATTCGAGCTAGTCATCTAGGCAGAGATGTCGTGTGGATTCATTTCTATGCACAATAAAACCAGCTATCTGATGGTAGAAAAACTAAACAGCATTTTACTTCAGCAAGAACAGTGCATGTACCTTAGTAATTTTCAAATCCTTCACCTTCCTGCTTCTGAGGAGACTGTTGGTTATTCTCTTGGTTACGATTTTCTTTGTGTTCAGTGAGGGGTTTTTGCCTATTTGTACAACAATTTCCCTCTCAGCTGTTTTTAAAAAATGCTCTTGGCACTTCTCTTCCTGATGATGATTGGGTGGGTAGTGTGGAACCGAAGTCGTGGCCAGCAGATGATGGCTCTTACATGCTGTCCTGCTCAGCTATGCCTTTGTGCTTCACCTCTGACACTAAAAATTCAGCTTAGTAGTAAATGAAGCGTATTTCTAAAACACTGAACATTAGCTGCATAGTTAATGTTGCAAATCCATTTTCATTGTACACCTGGAAGAAATCAGTGCTATTACCTTCTTACTTTCCCCAAGCAATAAATTTACGCAAGACCAAATTAACATGAAATTCCTCTTCAAAAGACTCTGTAATAAATGAATGAGAAAATGCAGTTAAAAATTTCTCAATAACAACATTTTCACTATTTACAAAGGTCATTCTTCACCCACAGCACATATAGGTAATTAACTACTGGAATACCTTCTCCAGGATGAAGGAGATTTTCCTCTGCTTTTGGTTATGTTGTCAAGGTTTTGACAGCAGAATTTAGAGCTTAATGTAAGAATTACTGACTAACTCTCCACAGCCCATGGTAAGCAGGAAGCAGATGAACCCCATCATTCTGCTTGGCCTTGAAATTTATGACTATAGAACAATAATAGTGATAAAAAAAAAAATTGTCTAGTGCAATTTTTCCATTTTGTTCTAAGGAATTTATTATCCAGAATAAGGATCCTGAAATGTAGGGAGCAGACCACAAACAAGAACATAAATTTCTATACAGGCACTTCCCCTCTGCATTAGAAACCTGCTAGCCACTTTTTATTCTCAGTCCCCAGAATCCCTCTGTGCCAACTGCTATAAATGCTTCCAGCAGAAAGTACCATTAAAAAGCTATAATAAGTGTTTTAGTTTTCCTTAGAACAGCCTTAGAAGCTGGAAACAAGCAGAATACTAATCAGCATTTGATGAGCCACCACTCTGGACTAGATGCGAATGCTCCTCCGACATTAGATTTCCATGGACTGCAGTCTATAAAGCTTAAAAATGTCAGACATCATAAAATCATACCTTAATTCACCATTAATTTCAGGGCTGCAAGTTACTTGGGCCATGTATGATAATACCAAATTGTAACAGTCCACCGCATTAATCTCTATTAGCAGTGGATTTAACCCATTATCACTGATTTTTTCAGCCATCTCCTTAAGTTAGTTAAAGGAAATGGTACTATCTTAGTTAAGGTTGACCACTGCTCTGAAATAGTTCAACCCTAATACCCTAATGGGAAAGAAAAGAAGTGGCTCTATGAAGTATAAGAAAGGTCTAAGGAAATAGTAATTCATCTCAACCAGAAAAAAATGGATCGGGAAAAAAAAAATAAAAAAAATCATGTATTCCAGCTGGTAAATACAACTTCATTTTATGGAAACAGGATTGGGTAAGAAATAAAACTTTATCTAAATTATGTTCTTGTGTTCTTAAAACACTCTGATCCCATGACACCGTTTGTGGGTTGCTTTCTGGGTTCATAAAACTCCTCATTGGTTCGGGTGAAAATTCAAAATAAGTTCAAGCTTCCAGCTGGCAAAAAATCAGATTCAGGGACAGATAAGGCATAGGAATGCAGCATCCGTGTAACCAGCTGGAGGTGTGAACACACTGGCATTTGCACTAGCAAGTGCATTGTGAACACAGCTCAGAAAGTCTATTTAGAAACAGCCGTTAATAAAAATAACTCAGAAAAATAAAACACAGCGATGTGATGTGAACCATGTGCCGGCCCTGGCCCGCGCTGCTGCTCGCCGGCGTGGAGTCCAAGGCTACGGCTGCCGAACCGCATGTGGCTCTTCATTGCTCAGCATGGGGCTCTCGCTCAGGTCTGAGCAGTCAGTGTTTCGCAGCCGCTGCCTGGAGGAAAACCTGGCAGTCTGGAGGAAAGATTCAAAGAGACAGCCTGAGACATGCAGAGGGGCACAGGAGGGTGTCAGCGAGTGATGCTGACGGAGCCGGATGGAGCGAAGCTGGTAGCAGAATGATAATGCTGTATCTCCAGGACAACGGGAACTGCCATCCAGCCCGGCTCTTGCAGCTGCTGGACCTAGTAACCCAGTGGCAAGCCAGGTTGGAAAAAGAAATGCATCGGCCAGTTTTCACACCAGTGGAATTAACACTGGTGTGAAACGAGCTGTCCATGTGAAGGTGTGGGGGTCCCGAGTGGTCCTTGCAAACCTCCCTGCAGGACTTGGTTCAGCCAGCGCTGCTCAGCCGCATATCCAAACCAGGGGTGTGAAACGTGCCCAGCTTGTTATTTCTGACTTGGCAAAGCAGCTACCCATGCACTTAAATTAGTTTGTGCTTTAACTCATGCTTAACCACTCAGCTGGGCTGCAGGCTCGGCGGTGTCAGGAGTTGAAGTCTTTTCTCCAGAGGCCCTGCGCCGTGTATCTGGAAGGGCTGTGGCATCTCTCTGGGCTCCCTACTTGGAAGGGGCTCTCCTCCCTGTTGCTCCAAAGCAGCCTGCATGGATGGAGAGGAAACGTATTTACAGGCTTACATGGAAGAAATTTTGGTCGGTTTCTTCCTGCTGTCCTAGGGACAGAGAGAATTGCTCCCCAGAGCTGTCACTTAGGCACTTTACAGCAACATTAAATTCACACTTTACAAAGAGAGAGTGATAAGACAGAATTCAGGATTTTAGCATGTAGTAAGGTGTTTTGTGGGTTTTTTTACAGTAATTGCCTTAACAGCATCTCTTACTCCCACCCTCCCTCCAATCTTTCTGCCTCCATGCATATTCCCCCCTCCATCTCGGGGCTGTGCCTTTGAGGAATATCACTTCCAAGGATCTCCAAACACCCACGGTCACAGGAGCCACAGCCAGATGGTCCAGCCAGTGAAAACAATGAGATACCTCCCACAGCATGAAAGCTACAGACAATATCCAGTGGTGCGATCAGCCGTGTGCTCCCAGGGGTGATTTTCTGCAATATTTCTGTTTCTCCTCTATGCTCAAAGCATCTTGAAAGCATATAATCACCAGCATGGTAGTGAGCTGTCGGAATGTAAGTGGGATTTTCAGTGCAGGCATTTCAGGAAGAAGATTGGGATGGAGAAAGATCTCCTGGATCACCACTGAAGGACTGAAGCTAGCACTAGGGACAGAGGGTGAAGTCTTAGGAAGAGACCAAAAGCTTTAATTTACACCATCCCAATCAGCATCAGTGTGGAACGCCAATACAGGCAGTAACCCCATCTACCTTATCAGAGAGACACTTTGGCACACGGTAAGATGTTTTCTGTTACCAGTGTGACAGGCAACTTGCCTGGTTGTCATTGCTGCCTTCCCACTTTCACCTCTGGGATCTGGGTTTCACAAAGAATTGTTGAAGGAAAAAGCTGTTTTCCTCTCCCATAGCACTCATTTGTGAAGTTTAATCATTAACTTTAGGTGTCTGAGCATATGGAAGCTGGTCCACAACCAAAAATAAGATGAACACATCTGAAGGTTTCAACAATGCCTATTTTTTTTTCAGTGTTGCATCCAATTAAACAGAAATCCAAATTACTTTCCTTCTTTCCCATTGAGAGCCTCCAACTATACAGAGGTACAGTGAGCAAATTGTGTGATTATTGCTTTTCCCAGAGAAATTGCTCTCTGTTAAGATGAGATATTAAAGTCAGGGCCTGCTGTGCAGAAAACAGGCTGAAGGCAGCCAAGCTTTTGGATGTTCCATGGTGGTTTATACTGTTTCCCAGCAATATTGTTATTCTAGCTGTGATTGCTAGCTGACAAGAAAGAAACAGTATCTACAAATATTTTAGGGGGGGAAATTAGGAGTTTTGTTAGGTACAACTGGAAAAGTAGAATTTTACTAAGAAATGAAACACTTTGATTTAAATTTTGTGATTTTATTGTTCATGAAAAGTGCCAGAATGACACTGCAGCCATTTCATCCTGGCCTCTCCAAAAAATATTTGTACCTAATGCACATGCTGATGGGGAGGGACTCGTTCGGCAAGGCAGGAGCCTGGGAGAGTCACTAACCTTGGGCTGGGGACAGGGACAAACCACACAAAGCTGCACGCCATCACAGCAGTGAGTTCTCTCCCCATGGCGAGGGACTCTGAGAGAGGAGCATGAAATGGTGATCAAATGAGTGAGCCTCATGCATAATTCAGGAGTTGAAACAAACCTTTGTACCAGACAAGATCATCCATTGAATTTCTCTTCAATGGACCATTGCTCGCTTACACCACGCAAGATCCATCTCACTCCATACTGTCTGAATGGGAGCAGCACCAGCCTTTCTTACATTATTCTGAAACAATACACTGATCTTTCTTTCACTGGCAAGTAGGCAATTTGGGCTACAGAGCCCAATCAATCCCTACTTCTTCTTCTAAGGATGCCAGCAGAGAAGCTAATTACCACCTCCTCTTCAAGGGTAGGTTCATTGTCAGCTAGGGACCGGGATGAGACCTCTATTCACTGCCCAATATATTATGTTCAAGGACTAACCAGATTGACATTAGTCAGTACTGACTCACAGAACTCTTTAACAGGCCTGGAACCAAAGAAACTAATGCGGAGGGGACTGGGGGGAACATCCCACCGCTCGTTAGAGAGGTCTGGTATGGTTCATTTCCCCAGTTCCCTCTCCAAAGAGCAACTTCTCATGGATTAAAGAGGGGAGAAGGAGAAAATAGCAGTATAAAATGTGGACTAGAAAGGAATGTTATGATTTTATTCTAATAAGTGAAAAGTGTAGGTTTGATTTTTAAAATAAAACACCACACAATCTCTTGAAGACTTCAGTTAAGCCAAAGTTTCAATTTCATGCAAAAATAAATATTTCTTTTTTAGTCTTTTTACCCTAATCCTTCTTCCCTCAGGAAAAAAAAAAAAAAAAAAAAAAACCAAAAAAAACAAAAAAAA
>NW_020799142.1:31923698-31962102 GCF_003259725.1 Athene cunicularia
ATATATATATATATATATATAAAGGATTCAGCATTCCTATTTTTTCTTCAGACCTTTGTGCCCGGGGGTCACCAGTGCCATCTGAAATCCAAGTCCAGATGATCTCATTAGAGACATCCAACGTAGAGCACAGAGCGGGGAGAAGAAATCCCACGTACACAGGAAGAGCAGCACCAAGCTGGTACACCAGAAGGAGGCACCTTAGAGGGGAAGAAAAGAAAACGATAACAGCATCTTCAACCTGCCCGCCTGCTGTGAATCTGTACCAGGGAACGGACAGTTTCCCTGACGTAAGCCAGTCATAATGCAATCAGGTGGGGGCAACTGAGTGTAGAGAAAAACAGCTGAGCTGTTAGTTAGCTGGATTTACTTCATTTTCTTTTCCCCTGGCAAAGAAAATAAACATTTTCTCACATTAGATCATGAACCCTACACATTTATCATCTGCTCTCTGCTTGCAACAAAATGCCATTTATCTTTCCCTTTGTGCTCTGTTTGGGGTAAGAAAGGATTTGAAATCTGCAAGTCTACATGCACTTTCATGTTGCTGTTGTCTTATTTTATTTTCATTAATGTGTGTTCTTTAAAAGCTCCCAAGGCTAGACGGCCAAATCTCCTGTTGGGGCATGTTCACAGAGGTTAATGTAAACATAATGCAAAGTAAAATGTTGCCTCTGGTTTACACCAGCAGGGGATTTGGCCCACTCTACCTGAACAACACATTCAGCTTAGTCCTGGTTTTCAGTATCAAGCAGGAAGCTGCTATAAAAGTTTCAGCAGGCTTCAGAGGTTCCTTGGGAAGTGTCAGGTGAGGGAAAGCAAAGGGATTTTTTCTGTGCCTTTGAAAGATGCTCCACTGGCAGCTCTGGACCTTGAAGTCCTGAGTTTATCCAAAGAACATTCAGGGACTGATCAGAGGCAAAACCACGCTCACTCCCACCGGCATGCCTGGCTTGGCCAGCCCCCAGCCAAAATGCCCTCAACCTTTACCTGAACCCTGACACGAGGGAGGATCGCTTGGTCTCCACATTCATTCTCCTCTGGCCTCTGGTGTAGATTCAGGCAGATGAAGGGTCGGCTCTTGGCAGTGGATTTTTTTTTTCTTTTTTCTTTTTTTTTTTTTCTTTGTGATGTGACAGCTGACCAACAAGAGATGAACAGAGAAAGCCAAATGTCTCCTGAGCATTTTTCACTTCAGATTCATCTCACGGTCATCAGGTGGTGGCAACATATCCCTGGTAATAACCTGGGACAGTTAGATGGAGCAGGCTGGAGGTCAGAGGTTGGGCAGATGTCTTCTGCTCCTGAGCCGTACCAGCTCTGGCATCACAGTAGTGACACCACCAGTGTTCTCACAAACAGTCAAGTGTCCCAGCTTCTGCTAAGGGCCCCCAGGGAGATCCCAGGGATACCTGTGGAAAGGACTATTGTTTTACTTTGGTTAGAAAAGGCAGAAAATACTAATTGACCATTGAGAGTAAAATCCAAATACAATTGCAAGATGTCTAACTACAGAATCTACTCCTTTCAGAAAGTGGAAGATATTGCATTACCTCACCACTGTGTTTATGCTGTTTCAGTAGTTAGTGAGAACGGTAGCAAGAGCCTAAAAATTAAAATTTGGGTTTCTAGTCGTTTCTTTTTCAACCTAAAACTGAAAGACCTTTGATGGTGCTTTTAAGTATAAATGGAACCGAATTTACACTCTCAGAAACAAATGGAGGATAAGAAACCATTAAAAATAAGATCCATTAAAGGAAGTCCAGGTCTGAGGTAGATGGAGTTGCCCTTTGTTGATCACCCCACATATTTGCATGTGTGGTTCGTCAAACGAACAGGTCTGTGAAAAGTCTTCAAAATTGCATGAGGCAAAAAAAGGTGCATGTTTGATTCCATTAACCAAACCCAGCCTCTGAACATAAACGTTTATTTCAGAAAAATTAAAGGGATATTCAGAAGCTGTTATCAACACCATTTACTTATCAGCACAACATGTCTTCCTTAAGGTGACAATTAAATTGCTTCTTCTACATTTGGGGCCATATATATATATGCCTCACGACTGAAAACATTCAGGGCCAGCTCATATCTTCAGCCTTGCTATTCAAATCTGTAACAGCCAACATACTATATGGTGATATATAGGTACTGCACTTAACGACAGCCTGGCAAAAGTATGGGGAGAAGCTTGCATGACAGCTGGTTCTATCTAGTCACATTTGACTCATTTCATAACAACTGAAAATCCTTATGTTGAAATATTTGTAAGCAAAATCCCTGGTCTGTTAAAGGGAGTTAAAGATAGTGGCTGAAAGCTGAAGGAATAGATTTTTCAGCAACTCAGAAAACCTCCCTCTTTGAAAACAAGCACATTTCACGGCTTGTGATATATCAGGTCGTGTCTTTGCATCCATTCTTCTTCCAGCTGAGGGCACAGGCTGGATGTTGCCCTCTTCTGTCTCCTGAAAACAGAATTATACAGCATAGATGGTGCTGGGAAATCCCTGACAAAGAGCAAGGCCACACACACAACTGTCCCCAGCACTGAGGGAAAGCCTCTACACTTGGGTTTCTACATGTGTTGACTGAAACCATCACTGTCCTGAGTATTTTCTGACTATGACTAGATCACTCGTGGATACCTTATGCTAACCACAGGTTGGAGAGTGTCATACCTTCTATGTGATTTGGAGAAGTGTAACGCTGCTGCTCTGCTGAAATGGTGGGGGAACTGCCAAACCATGTTGCTGTGTCTCTGTATGTCCCTCCTGCAGGAGAGCGTGCCAAGGCAGCAGCCCCAAGGGCTTCTCTTTGTGCCCTTCATGGAGGCAGCATCTCTGTGGAAATGGCAAGTGTTGAATGCTATTGCAGTGCATAGAGCAGGATCTTTCTGCCATGGAAGGGGCCGGAGGAAAAAATCTCACTCTTCAGTAAGTAAATAACTAAGAGAAAAGAGACCACATTACAGCCTCCTGTCAGGATGTTCTTCTTGCCATTGTTTACAAACTGCAGGCATCTTTACTGCTAGTTTTCTCCTTAGAGATGACACCCGGGGACCTAAAAGTGTCAGACTAGATGTCTGGAAAATTTGCAGGCTGCTTCAGGACACTGATTTATATTCAATCCAGTCTTTTCCAAGAAATTGGTTCTTCTGAAAAGAATAAAGCTAAAGCTACCTCAACAACAACAAAAATGTCATTGTCACTAAACCAAAAGGAATGTGACTGAAGCTCCATGTCAATCTAGGAACTTTTGATGTATCGCAAGCTTCTGTGCAGAGCTAACTACTCACTATTTCCCTCAGGCCACGCAAAAATAGGTTACCACAAAAGAAAAAAAAAAAAAAAAAAAAAAAAAAAAAAAAAAAAAAAAAAAAAAAAAAAAGCAGCATATAGTATCATCATCGTATCTTCTGTTTCAGAGTCAGAAGTCAGGAAGGCTTACGTTTTATTTGAGTAAGATCTTTTGCATATGATACAAGGAAAAACTTTAATGACACACAAATAGAGCAGGACTTTATTCTGCTCTCTGAGATCCAAAGTCAGTATTAAAAATAAATTACTGAGTGAGAAGAGAGTGCCATAGTACACCCATTGGCCTGATTTTTCCTTCTTGTACCCACTGGGAGTGAGGTGTAGAGAAGGCAGCTTTAAAAACTTTTTCATTCCTGTACTATGAATATATGAAGCCATGTAACACTGTGTCATATTCTAAAGAAACATTTCTTTTTGGAAGCCACATAGATTTCAAAGCTTTTATAGGTTTTTTTTTTTTTTTTTTTTGTTTTTTTTGCACATGTGGAAGAAAGGCAGAAGCCATTTATGGCTCGCGGATCAGGGCCATCATTATTTTGTTAAAGGTGCATTGGAGCCATTGTAACTTGCAAAATTGTTTATAAGTTTCCCTGAGAAGCCTTTCACTAGTAGAAGATAAAGATGAATGTACTGTTCCCAGAAGAATCTCTGCTTCCCCTTTAGATGAAGGTAAGGACAGAGAAAGGTATCAATCTTATCTTCTTCTAAATATACACATATATATACATTTAAGCTGAAAACCACTCGCTTTCAGAGAACTGAAATGTCTTTGGTGCTGTCTGAACCAGTAACATTAAAAAACCTCTCAATAATATATTTACCAGTCTTCAGTTTTAGCATTTCCATCATCCTGAACTGGAGATCGGGTAATTCTACCTGGAGGAAAGCACATACTGAAACTGTTTTCTTCGTCTACTCCACCACAGCTTTTGGGAACTTGCTGTCCCTCATTTTTGAGGAAAACTATGAGCATCAGGATTGCTGCTCCCCTGGGCTGTTGCCCAATAACTTGCCAGCCTAGGTGTGCTAAAGCCAATGATGTGCTGAACAGAGACCCCAGATACTCCCAGAAAATCCCCCTTCAAGGGCACTTTCCCCTCTTGCTTCTTCTCTCATGTCCCTCACCTCTTAACCTGTCTGTACACCAGGCTCTGTTGGGAGAGAAGAAATTAGTGCAACCTGGACACAAACAGCATCTCCGAATGACCCTCACAGTCACAGAGAGCAGTTCTTTCTCCCTGGCCCTCAGCTATCACCTTTGCTAGGCTAGGCTGGAGCAGTCCGAACTGCTTTGCCTGTCTGTCTTCCCTTGCTGCAGAAAAAAGCTTTGTCTGTCTTCCCTTGCTGCAGAAAAAAAAAAAAATCATACTAAGCATTTAATATCAACTTCAGTTCCCAATGTGGTGATCACCACTCTGACTCTGTCTCTCTTCTAGGGGTACAGCTCACCTTCAGGTGCTGCCCGCTCCCTCCCTAAGATCTTTAGGTCTACCATGGAGATTGCTTCCCCTGAGCACACCTCTTCTACCACTGATGCTTTTTAAGCAATAACTTTAAATCTGCTGGTCTTTTTATTTCCACTAAGGGTCCTGTGTTTGCATGCCTATATAGAGGGTTGGGTTTTTTTTTTTTATATAAAGAAATGGTTTTTATTGTTTCCTTTTGCTTTTCCATTACAAAGCCTCTAATGTGTTGTGCTAAAGGTGGGTGGCTTTAAAAGAGGCTGGTTTCATTAGGTTTTTATTGTGTTTAAAATGTGGTTCCATTTATTGTGCTAAACACTTGGCAGCCCTTGTCACGCCATGTCTCATGAAGGCACTTGGAAATGAGCACACACATAGAAAGCTGCATCAATTTCCCCCCCGAGCAAGATAGGCAGGAGATCATGAAAGCTTTGTTTCTTTAGCTGGCAGTTAATCCTTCCAAACTTGGCCCCCTTTCTGAAATTAACTCATCGAATAATGGACATGCTCCATTAAAGTGATGAAGATAAAAACTCTGCCAGTGCCTGACTTAGTAAGAAAACCATCTCACTCACAGGCCAAAAGAACACACTTGAGCTGTGACAAAGGATCTGTGTAATTGAGAGCCAAGGCTCCCCTCCCGTTTATTTCCATGAGTTGGTATTCTTTGAGTGTTCACATTTCTTTTTGTACTTAGGAAATGGGTCATGCCTTTCTGGTGGAAAGATTTAAAAAAAAAAAAAAAAAAAAGTATTGTAGAAACTTCCAGATATAATTTTCTTCATCCATCTTCAGATATGTATGTTTTTCACATATATTGGTATTATTAAGTTTTCAATTTACTGACAGTTGGTGCTTTGATTACAGATCCAGACAGGGAGTCAAGTTCACGTATGTTTGGTTCCCAACTCCGTGACTGACTTAATGTGTATTATGAGGCAAGACACTTATTCCTTGATTTTCGTCCAAAAAACCAAGATCTGCACTTGTTCATGTCTCTTGGAAGATGAAAAAATATTCACTAATACCTGTCAAGAAGAATTATTATTGGTATGCTACTGTGATGAGGCACAAGTATACAACAAATTGTCACATTCACTCCACAGTAAAAGATAATACACTTGATGATTAAGCAAGTAAACAGAAATAACCTGAAAAGAACTATGGCAATACTCCTCAACATTTTTCCTGGGACACTGTCATTGCCTCAGACCTGACCCTTCAGACTTCTTCTTTGAACCCTAAAAGGGATAAAAAATTCTCCTTTCTTATTGTTCCAAGAAAGGAGAGATGGACCTGATACCTGTATGTGACCCTTCTTCCAGAGAAGCCATGTATTAGAGCAATGGCCTCTGACCTGTGAGTTGCAGTTTTTATTCTGCCCAAAAGATGTTCTGACTTTCCTTGTGGCCATAGTAATTAAAACCCTTTAAAACTTAGGAGACTGTGACTGTGGTCCAGGTTGGCAGGGAAAGCAAAGAAAGATGCTGCTTACATTACTCACTCATTACTTCTGCTTATGAGCCCATAAAGGCTGGGAGCTGCAAGGACAGAAAAATCCAATAATGGAAGAAAAATAAGAGCCCGTGAATTAAAATGACCCTAAATACTAGAAGTCAGATAAAGCAGATATCTTGCTAGGCATCTACAGGCACAAGAGTGTCCTCTGGTTTAATTTTATGTGTTTTTATACACTTTAAGACCATAAAGGAGTATTATCTCATTGAGTCTGACCTCTGGCATAATGCAGGCAATAAAAAATGTATTCAGTTACTGCTGCATTGAGTCCAATAATTTACGTTTGACTAATGTAGTTCTTTCAGTAGAGAAGCCCCTCTTGGACTTGAAGATTCGGTAGTGGGACAGTCCTCTCCTGAACAGAAAACAACCCCCTAGCTTGGCCAACGTACAGGTTGGAAGAAATGCCCATTTATAGCTGCTTCCCCAGGCACAACCCGTACGCTATAGGTGGAAGCGTATTGCCCGCTGATGGTGGATCTCTCTCTGCGGGTGACATGACCTTCAGTCATAGTTTCATGTTCAACTTCAAGCCAGCATGAACTAATGCAGCAGTTAAGGAGTGAGCCTCATCCTCCTCGGTCCCTATGGCACCTCCCTCCGTATGCCAACACAAGTGTTGTGCGACCACACACCGAAGAGTTTAAGGTTGCTGATTAAAACTAATCAATTCAATGCTGGGGTTTTTGTTGTCTGGATTGTAAGGCCTGGGTAGGAATAAATGGTGGGACGTGTGACTACCTCTTTCAACAGCAGTGTTGGTTTATGCCAGTTTAGACTCGCATATGTGAATCTGCTGTTTTGCATTATTTGGGCATTTCTAATGGTTTCAGGTCTTTTTGCAGCTCCAGAATGCTGTAAAGAGGCTAAATGTCACCCAATGTTCATAAAGTATTACACTGATATAAAGTGTTATCAAATATTTAAGCATTATTTATGACATTTGGCATAGTAATTAATCCATATATAAAATACCATGTATATTTTTTTTATGAAAAGAAACAAAAATGTTTTGTCTAAATGACAAAAATACAAACTGAAATGATAATCTGTACACATGCTGAAAAAAATTCACTGTTTCTTTACATAATTTTAAATTGAGCACAATCCTCACTTCCCTCCCTCCCTACTTGTGGGTCTTATGCAGTAACAGGTTCTCAAATGTGTAATAGCCACATTTCCATGATATTCATAACTCCTCATCAGATCCTCCTGAATAAAAAAAAAAAAAAAAAGTTCTTAGGATACCCGTTGCTGAAAGTAGAGCTATTGCCTCCATTTTCTCTTGCAGACACAGCCCAAGGCAAAACAATACAAGTGTCAAACTCCGTGTTCTTGTAGTGTTAAAAAAGGCAAGGAAAAAAAGATGAAGATAAGGTAAACTCCATGCTATTTTGGCATCCAGTAGAGGGAGAAAATCAAAATGATAACCCACGGAAGCTCAATAAAACAAGTACATTCCACCTTTTATTACTTTTTCTGTATTTTTAATTAGGTACAAATACTTTTTTGTGCCTGTCACCAGAATACTCCATGACATGCCACTGCCCCATCTCACAAATTAATTGATCAGAAGAAGTATGACTCATCTCACAGTTGTATTTAGTCATACAAAAGTCAAACATTTAATCAGCTTTAAACTAGTCATCTCAGTCATCCTCCATCGACGGGGAGAGACACCTGGCCCTTTCCTCCAGGCTACTCACCTACCTCGGGTAGCTGCAACTCCTCCTGCCCCCACACACCGCTCCAGGGGATTTATCTAAAGCTGTTGGTTATAGATGATGAATATCTAGCTACCTCAGTTTAGACACCTAACCTATTAGATGGCTGAAGTTAGATGAAACTAATCCCATTTGATGAGACTAATGATCAGCTTAACCATGACAAAAGCCTCATCTAAAATTCATCAATACTATTGGAAACTATTTGATAGGTTTGATATCAGGTTATTACAGCAGTGTTCTTCGGGGGTTTCTTCAGAGAGTAAAGATAGTTAAAATTTAATTCATTATGAGGTTTTAATTACACGTTTCATCAGGTTTTCATGATAGGAGAAAATTGGAATTTTTAACAAATAAATAAACATGGGATTTGATCAGCTATGCAGGACAAAAGTTCTCACTACTAATAAAGCTTGTTGAAGTCTTTTGCTTGTATTTTTATACATTTAGTATCTGCTTTGCCAAAATGAAAAGGTTATATTATTATTGTTATTTTTATTGTTGCTGTTGCTGTTGTTATTGATTTTTTTTTACCTTTGTGTATGGATTTGCAGAATAGAAATTAAGCAGCAGGGACAGTGCCCTACCAGAACATGGAATGAAGTTTTTCAGCCATAAGACAAGAATCCTAATTATATGATAAACTTTACAATCCTAAACCACTTTTTCAATAACCCAGTTATCCTGCCAACCCCTAAATGAGGTGCGTAATCTATTTTGTTTGAGATACGTTACCTTCATGATTAAACCTGTCACTAACTCTTCATGTCCCTTCCTTCTGCTCTGAAAGGTGGATTTTAAAGGATTTCTCTTTTGGCGTTGAACTGGTGATTTTGGTTTATAACCTATAAAGATATTTAGGAATGTGAGGTGAAAAATAATATTTTAGCTTTTCTTTATTATTACTGAGAGGCGTCCGCTGAAGAATTATTCTATATCAGCCATCTGAATATAGATTTTCTAGGAAGAGGAATGTATTGCGCATCCAGTAATTGCAGGTAAAGACTGATGTTTCAGGGGTTTAAAGGGGACCCAAATCCTGTCAGAATCTTGCCACGTTCACCCACCATACCATTCTCCACTAATGCAAGCTGGCAGGAGACAACTTCAAACACGGTGCTTCTCCCACAATTGGATGTCAGCGAGATTGCCAGCACTCGCTCAGTTCCTCTCCCCGGAGCCTCGGTGCGCCCGTTCTGCTGGGCTGTGAGCACTCAGCGTTCCCTTCGCGGTGGTGGACATGATGGGTTGTGACAACTATCATCTCGGTAAAGAGCCGTCTCAAACAATATCAGAAGACGTCACTTAGAGCCTGCCAGCTGGAAGATAAACTTGGGTGGCACTGATGCAAAGGCCTATTTATATCAGCTCAGCATAACCAGAGTACTCTGAAGTGCAAGATACATTATGGAGGGTGAAAAAAAAAAGATTCTTTTCGATGGTTGGGAAAGTTTTCCCTTTCTGGTACAACCTTGTGGTTTTACAGCCACTGGAACACGGAGCGCTACTTTGTGAAGAAATGCTCATTTGCCCAGCCCAAAATGAAATGCTCATTTGTCATATGCCACAGACCCAGCCCCATCTCTGGTCCTCCTGAACCTGCGGTAAAGAGGTTAAGCTGTTTAACACGGAATTTGATGACCTGACGTGTACCACCAAGTGTGTCTTTTACCCTGACTTTGTCTGCTTCCTCTTCCCTTGCATGCTTCAGCTGTTCTTCATAGCACATTAGAGGGTTGCTGTCTTTATTAGTCACCAATAACACATTAATACATTCCTTCTCCTATTACCTCGGACACTAATTTGGTAAAATTGTATACTGACAGGACACTGATGTTGTAAAGGTTAATGACCCAGAGATTTACAAGAGAAGTCGCATTAGAAGTCAAATTGATTGTAATAATTGTTTCACTGAACAGTGTCAACATTAAGTACAGTATGTTGTGCTATGCCATCCAGGGAAGCCCTGTGGCTCTTACAATAACTGCAATGCTGTCTACATACACTCCTTACAAAACAACTCACGCTGAAATACGTTTAGGTAAATGCAACTCTAATAATGGATGCCTGAGATGTTCTAAGATATGACACACTATGTTTCTAGTCTGCACATTATTTTGCCTCCAAGCATATTTTGTACTTGCATCCAATTCTAAGGAAATTGTTTTCTCAGCCGGGGATGAGCAGAAAGCAAAATTTAGTGGCTGTTGCCTCCTTTTGGCCTGAGTTGTGAGGCGATGCAGAATACCTCTGCTGTTCAGACCCAAATTTTGCTCAGATAAGTGGCTGTTTTGCAGTTCAGATGCTCTGCCGTTAGGCTGCTTTAAATATTTAAGCTGCAATACACTGTATGAAATGATTTTGCTATTAACACTGTATTCATACTGACAGCAGAGTGCGGAAATTGCAGCTGAGATGTTGTGGGAATCTTCCAGAAGTGTCACCCTTGACCAAAAAGATGTGTGATTGACTGTGCAAATATTAATTAAAAAAAATAAAATTAAAAATAGTGCCTTTTTCACAGTGCATATCCCATCCCTTCCTTTCTCTGTTTTTCTATACATTTCTGGTCTTTCTCTCTCTTGCATTCCTCCTTTCTTCACCTCTTCTCATTCAGTGTATTGATCTTTCAACTGAAGAGGTCACTGCTGAGTGCTGAGTGGCACCGTGAATGGTGAAATAAAAGGTGCTTGTCATGCAGGAGTCCTGTACAGTCATCTGCACGCCCACAGGACTTGACTCACCCATTCCTGCTATCATAGTGTCAGCTCTGACTGCAGGGTGCTCACGGCATTGCTGACGATGGTGAGTTACGACGAGAGTTGAAGGTCAGGAAATTAACCTCTCATACTTTTCACTGACGTTTTCTTCACACGTCTTTTGTTGTTTCTCAGTCTTACTTGCAATATCTCAAGACATCAACCAAACAATACATTTTTCGAGAAAAATCCCAATTTTAGCCACAAATGTTCTGTGGAAAAAAAGTAAAAACTGCCTGTTTGTTTTGGCGCTTGTAATATACACTAATCATACCCACCCTCCCTTCTTCCTCTCTCCCAGTTCTCAGCTTGTTTATCCTCAACTAGTTTACATACTAGATGAATACTTGGAGAGCAAAAATTTTAAGAGAGGACATAGACAGTACAGAGAGACTGGTACACTGGTGGGCTTCATGTGACCAAGTGAAGATGCTTGCAGCGTTGACTTCTGAGCTAGTCACTTTTGGCTCCTCTTACAAGCAGTGGGGGGAAAAAAATGAAACCTCTTGGCATGATTTGTCTCGTCCTAGAGTGGAAAAACTGCAGCCTAAAAGGCAGGCATATGTTGGGTTCACAGCCTCGTTGTCTAAGCACTGGCAGTGTGGGATTTAGAGCTTATAGTGATCATAATGGCAATTAGGGTGAAAAGAATGTATTTTGGTGCATAGGTTCTTAGTGTAATGAGGTTGCATTGTGCATTCTCGCTACAGAAAATGTCACTGCCCTCTACTCCAGCCTAGACAGGCTGTGCTGTTTAGCTCATGGCAGGTTGTGTTTATTAATGGTGAAGGTCCACTGCTTGATCTTCCATCTAGCAGCTACATTGTAGGCGCCTAGATTTGAAGACCTGGCCTATAGATTTGGTTCATCTGTAAATCCCATCGCACATAAGAAGCAAAACCAAAAGTCATATTTTGGATCTTACCACTGTTTATATAACACATCAATAACACGCCAAACACTGTCTTTTGCTCTATACAGCATGTTGTACAGCTTGCTCTCTACACCATCGGCTTGTTTTGTGGCTGATGTGTAAGCTGGGATATTACTTTTAAAATGTATTTTAGTGGCATCATGCATTCTACAACAGGCCTGTCAAAATACAGTGTCAAGCTCTCATATGTCACATAAAAACTGTTTGATGTTCTCCTCACTTGAACTCCTACTTTGCATTGTAATTAGGAGAGATCTTGACTGGGTGAACTTGTTAGCTCTTTACATGCACAAGCCTAAGGACACTTTAATTAAAGTCAGAGGGAAACTTGAAAGCACAGGCAGCAAGAAATAATAAGACTAAAAATAACTTGTTCAAAACTGCAGTAGAGAAGCCAAAGGGACAGGCCATGTCACAGAGAGGGAACATTATGAACTGAGGGAATCTAACCATTCCTTCCCCAACAGTAGCACATAGTAATTATAAATATAAATCACGCTTCACTTGGTGCCTTATGACAGCACTAGCAAAACAGAGTGACAGCATTACTGACCAGTAAAGCTGTCTGAGAAATAGAAAAGGCCTTTTTTTTTTTTTTTTTTTCAAGACCAATTTCCTTAGTTTTAACTCTTTTAAAGGGGAGGGAAGTTCCCCAGATCAGTGTGGAAAAACCCTGCCACAATTGCCATCCTTCATTTTCTGGAAATATTCTTCCATAAGTTACCTGTACAGTGAGAAAGAAACATCAGAATTGTTCCAGAAGAATATTTTAATTTTTAATATTCCTTATTTTAATTTTTTCATGGAAAATCAAAGTTTTACAGAAAACCTGAAATTTTCTCATTAAAATATGACTTTTATACCCTTTACAGAGTATTCTGATAGGTAAAGGAGTAGACAATGTTTTCCTCTCTTTTTTTATGTTTTTCTTTTCAAACCAATGCAAGCCTGTTCCCTTTTTCAGATTTTTGGTCTGTCTTAATTATCTAGTTCTTGCTGAGTTATTTCCGTCTCCTTGAGTGACCATGCCTCACATTTTCTCTCTAAATAAATAAATTAGATAGTATCAGTGTAAATTCTATTTTCCAAAGTGACAGATATATGCACCTCACACATTCTTTTTGTTCTGCTTTATCTCTTGTACTACGCTCTATGACTCACACATTGTTTGATAAGAAAGGCATCCTGTCTCTGTATGTTCCTACTCGTACAAGTCCCACTTGCATGAAAAGTCCGGAGTTCAAATTAATCTCGGTATAATTGATTGTTTAAGATGGAATCCAGATCAAAGATTGAGACACCTACATTTAGGTGTGTGCAAATGAAGCAAGTGTCCGTGATCTCTGTACAATCCAAAGACCAATTCAGTTGACTAAATGTAGGTACTAGACGTTGTCTGAGATTTTCTAGAATATAACATAGTCTCTAACTTTTGATCCAGAATATGTATCTCCCATAGGTCCTGGGTTATATTTGTCAGCCCCAGGGAATGTTTTAAATTATCTAGGGCATACCAGGTGGCACGAAAGGCCAGTGCTTTGGTAACTGAATCAAGCCTCTCATCAGCACATTAAACTGGGTAGAGGCTGTTCAGGCAACCTGTACAGATATGCAGTGACCTGAATCTTGCACCGTTCTCTATCGACTGTGCTGATTTCCCCTCTGTTGACTTTAGTTCAAGGTACTGGTTGCTTAGACATCTAACTCACATGTATAAACCTTCATATGAACACCTAGATTAAATCATCTTAATCTGGGAGCTGTTCTCTCTCCATTGAGTCCCTCCAGGTTGGTTATTTCACTTCTTCCTATGACAGTTTTAGCGTAACTGCCAATGATTTCATTTTATTCTTAAGCATAAGCTCTTCAAAATTTTCACTTTTCCAAGTGATCTCTAAACCCGTCCTTATTCAGAAACAGCACTGACCTCATCATTCCCTGACTTTTCAACTCTTTCAGATTGCAGTATTGAATTTGACAGCTCTGCTTCCTCTCTGTGCTTGCACACCTCTTCAGTTTCTCAGAGTAAATGTCTGTCTTTTACAGCTCATTCTTGTGCCCCATGAGTTAGACCTGCTTATTTACAGATTTAAGCAGATACAGGTTGAGGTGGGTTTTTTTCATCTTCTGTGCCCTGACTTGTTTGGGACTGGTCTTGGCTTTACAGGTCAGGACCCATTTCCATTTTCTTTCTCTAAAGCTTTCCTTTGGGATATGTTTTAGCTCTTAGTCTCTTTACCTTCTTTTGTCTGGAAGAAATAATGGGATATCATCTCACTGACAAGCAGTACCAGAGGGTCTAAGAAAAAAATGCATGAGAGGCGTGAATGATCCTAAACTATATCTAATATTGCAGATATGTCCTCCTCAGAGTCTTTGGCAATGTAATGACATTAATACTTCCTTACCTTTACCAGAGAAATAACGCCATAGCTCATTTAAGTTTCTACAACAGGTTGGTTCCTGCTTCTTTCCACGACTGCACAGGCAAACAGGCACTAGAAGCCCTGGCTGGGATTTGCTCTGAATCACTCATCACTGTCTCTAGCTTAGCACTTAAGTATGTATGTAAATCCACCTACATCCATGCCCACAGAGGCAGCGTGACAGAAGCTGTGGCAGGTCACCATCACAACCCCATCTGTTTGCAAGAACGAGTCACTGAATACATTTGAAATTTAATACAAACAAAATTAAGACAAGGTTGCAACTAGTTGAGATTTGATAGATCGAACAATTCATCTGCTCGAGTGGCTTCCAGTTTTTCCAAAAATATAGAGATGTTATAGTAAATATCTTCTCAGAAACATATTAAAATTATTATTACCATTAGGATTTATAAAGTATGCATCTGCTAAGCTTCTTAAAAGCCTTTGAATCCATGATATGTCAACTGGATATAGGTGCTCCATAAAATGGTTACTTGATTCAGCTAGCTCATGGCTCAGAAAAAATGCTGGCCAGCTATTCATGCTAAGATGATATGGAGAAAGAGGCTACACAAAGTGGCCTGAATGAAGCATATGGTATCATTGCTTCCAAGGGACATCTGGTAAGATTTGTATGGAAGTTACTGTGCCCAACACAAAGGAGATGTGCTCTTTTCAAGGAAGGGGAACTGTTTGAAATTAAAATGGCTAAAATCCATTTTTAGTGTGGGTTTAATGCATGTTATTGAGCCTGCAGTATCACGTGTAATGAAATGAGATGTATAAAGCTGGTTTCTCATCCAGAAAACTCTGCACATTGAAAATATGAAAATAAACTAGCATATGAGATTCTCAACTGGAGGAAACTAAAGAAAACATGAAAAGATATGGAAATCCTCAGCCAAGATGACTTGTGTGTGAAAGATTTGATGATTATCTACCAAGAAATATATCCAGCTGTTGATGTACTATTCTGTTAGAGTTGACAGTCACACAGAAGAAGGCCAAGTCAACTCAGAAATGCTGGAAGCGTAGTGATATGTGAATAAAGGATACATAGTACCATTGCAGATGGAGTGAGCGGAATTATAACATTCTGATCAGTGAAAGCAGAGGCTATCAGGAATGCAAAACAAGTCCACAAAACCAGTATCCTGGCTAAATATGGCCAAGGACATCAGAGACCTGGTTAGCATGGGTGACACATGGGCAACACCAGCAAGCAAAGAGATACCTGAAGTGAAAAGCATCCCTAGAAGATGAACAGAAGCAGGGCAGGGAAGGGATCATTTCATTCCAAGTTATTCAAAGCAGACTAATACTCAGACATCTAGGAAATAGATGAACTGCTAGACATTACTTCTGGGACACTGTAAGGCAAGCAATGTAGTACTTAAGAAACCAAAGCATCCCAAACTATTTAATTTCAGACTGCAAACCCAGTTTACTGGCAGAGAGCTATGTTATTTGTATGAGAGTGGGAATTCGGTCACATCACATCATTTCCATACTTAAACCATCAGCTTGACAGATCAAATTGCTAAGCTGCTCATAAAGAAACTCGCAGAAGTCCTTAACAGAAGTCTGGTCCAACACTCAACATTGGATTGCAGAGACATTTTCATGCCTATAGTTGGAGATTTTGTTAGGATTGTCTTACTTCCACAGGACAAGCCACACATTGTGAAGCAAGATAAATGGCTTGAAGAGATAAAAAATTAACTTTCTATCATTATAATAGTCAGTAATGTTATTTTGTCCAAGTTTTCTATTAGTTTATTCCCACCAAGACAAAACCATGGGGAGTATAAACTAATGAAATGTGCTTTCTCATGAGACATGATGAACAGGCTGTTGAAAGAACAGCAGTTTTCTGATGACGTCAGATTACCTGAAAAGACTACAATAACATTCCATCCAGGAGGTATCTTGCTGTTGCAGGAAAAATTCACGTTTAACCCTACTGCAAGGTACACTGAGTAAGTCTTTTTTACTAAGGGAGGGAAAAAGCAACCACCCAAACTTTGGAGAGCTGTGTCTTGGATCTGAAGCTAAAATGTATTGAAGGACTTGGTACTTTGTTATCACTTTATTGTTTACATATGTGCAATCACATACCTATATTGATAGCAAATTTAATATGTGTTTTATGTGCTGTTGAGATGTTATAAGGTTTTCCCAGGGTTATCTTTACAATATGACAGTCTGTCAGGGAAATTAGGGCTTTGACACGCTGTCTTTGGTATATCTCAGTCTAGTGGATTTGGATATTGGTGCCCCTCAGCTGCCTGCCACAGCTCTGCCCTAGAAATGATTAAGCTGCAGCAAAGTCTGCAGAAGAAGTGTCTGACCATGAATTAATGGTAGCTTTATCTCGTGTTCACTGACTGTTTATGGGAAGATAGTTTCCTCTGTGTTGGAGATGCTGAAGAAAGAGAACCCATTTCCCACCTCTGTGGGGTGAAGCAGAGACCCTGGAAGAGTACCAGGCCAAAACACAGTGATATCTGCCTGGCTGTACTGTTACACACGCTCAAAGATGTCACAAGAATTTGAAATACCTGTGGCAAATAAAGTGAACATCCAGCTTATGTCCACTGCTTAAGACACAAGAAGATATGTTATAATTCCTTACTGGTTTTTTTTTATTACTAGATGAAGATCTGAGAAGTCAAATTTGTTGTTGCATCAGACTCATCAATCATAGGCCATCAGAAAGAACCAGAGATAGGTTATGAATAGAGAACTATGAGAACCTAACTCTGCACAGCTTCAGAAGTTACTAGCTCTACCATCGGATTAAAAATCTTAAAGCAAGTATGAAGATTATATCACACGAATAGTTTACGGGACACTTTTCGTATGCGTTTATTATGCCAGGACAAGGAGTGGCCACTGGGTTAGTTAGAAGTTGTTCCTCTCCTATATAGTTATTTTCTGACATTTGCAAATATGAGGACCTGTAACTGTCAGCTTATACACAGAATTTGAAATAAACATTAAAAAGTTTTGCCATTGCTGTGAGGACATTTTAGATCTGTGCGGTAAAAGTTATTGTGTCCGATATGAATAAGACCACTATGTATTTTATCTGGTTCAGAGGCAACATACAATCCAATCATTCACAAAAAGGTTAAAACTCCCAAATAACTCTTCAGTAGAGTTAACTCTTCAGGTTATAAAACTACTGCTAAGGCCTTGTTTTAAAGTCTTCTTCAGTAGTGCATTTTTTTGTGCATTGGTTTAATCTTCCCTGTTTTCTTTTTTTTTAAATTTATAACCATAGAACAGAAAGCTGGAATTTTATTTTCTGCAGCAGCCTTCGGCTCCTTTTAGCACTGACTTCATTACATCTTTCCATACTCTTGGTGACATGAAATTTACTCCAGAATCCCATTGCAAAGACTTTTTTCATCAAACAAATCATCAACCACAAATCTCCAAAAGGGCTCAGGAGAGAAATAAGTGAATAAATAAACAGAAGACACCCTGGCAGATAAAAAGCTATGAGGAAAGAATCAGGCAGTGTAGGTCAGAGCATTTGCTGTGGTTTGTTCTCCCTAAAGGTGCATCTAAGGGTGGAGAGGGAAGACAATCTGATGTGGCTGGATGTGGCAATCTGACACGACATTGAAAATGACGGCTGCATGATAGAGAGACAGAAAGACCGGGAAATCAGTTCCTCAGCAAAAGCCTGCAATATTCTGATTTATTTAGTGTGTTACATCTTATCTCCTTCACAAATGCTGATGGATGCTGGGTCCTTGTTTTCCCGTTTCTGCATTTGTGAGAAACAGATGGAATTAAGACATTAATAGTGATCAATAACCTTGGCACCTGAAGCACTGAAACCTGGATCCTTGTGAAAAGGGAAACTCTGGACTCAGAGGTAAAACCCATGGTATCTGTATCATTAATTTTAATTGATATTCCCTTCTCTGGGATTCCTGAATCTAATTGTTGTGATGTTATTCACAACTTCAATGTAAAAAGGGAATATCTTACCAATAATATAATCATAAATCTAATGTCTTCTCATGTATGTGTGTCCTGTTTTTTTTCCAGGATAGAATTAATTTTCTTCTTAGTAGCTGGTGTGTTTTGGATTAGTTGCTGGCTGCAGTTAAATCACGACAGCATGCAAGGGGAAGGAAGGTGAGGTGTTACAAGTCCTGAAGGTCAGCAGTTTCTGAAGGCCGGTGTGTCTATGACTGAAAAACATGGACACCGCACCCAAGAAGATTCCTGAAAGCTCTTACCACTTCACTATTACAACATCAGTTTAGATTTTATTTTGCAGGTGGGTCAGCAGCCATCATGACAATCTTTCCCTACTTTGAGAGGTGACAACACTGGAATTAGGATCTGTCCCTTGGGGGTACCTGGTAAAATAAAGGAGAATCAGTTTCACCAGATTGAGGGGTCAAGCATCAAACCAATTTTCCATGGCTTGCAGAGTTACCATACCATAACCACCCTTGAGTATGCTCTTTGTCTGCTGCTGGTATGGGACCCTCTATCTCAGTTTAGACGGCGATGAAGAGCGTTAAGATAATTTGCATTATCTTCCATTCTATGTGGGCTAAAAGTGTACACACAGATGATAACCACAGCTCAGCTGACCCACAGAAACATGTTAAACTTCCTTAAATGTCTGAGTCATAGAAATAACCAAAAGATACAAATTTATTGCTTTTACCACAGCCTTCCTATGTGACTCAAGAAGTTTGGCTCCAGTTTCCAAGTTTCTAAAATGACTGCAAAATTCTCCAGCTACAGTATAATTTTTCCTTCTGCTTAAAGATATTTATACCCAGAATATATTCTGTCCCAACATATTTTGAAAATATGATAAAGAAAATAACAAATACATTAAGGTCATGAAGTATTTCTTTCCAAGTCCAGATATACTATGGTCATCAAATACAGCACTGAAGTGATGGAGCAGCAGTCTCACTATATCTCACAATATGACGTTAGACTGAATTTTTGTAGTCCTTCTTTAAATAAAGTAACACTAGGGATTTGAAAAGGGTTAGGGTGGAATCTGAATGTGTCCCTCTCAATTTAGTTGTTTTATCAACAATTTCCTGTTGCCCTTCTATTTCTTAGTGTTATTGTTGAGCTCTCTTGAAAGGACATTAATTAGAGTGACTGGTACAATGGTAGAACTTGTGATGGCTACTTGTATCTAGCACAGCAAGGCAGAGATTATCTTGGCCATTTCTCCTGAAAGTTTATCAGAAAAAAAAAATGTCACTGTTTTTAGATAGAAATTGCATAAAAATATTTTCTAAATGAGCATGTTGGGTTCCCACACATACATGAAGAGAGAGCAAGAAAGAGAAAGATTAATTATTTTGTCAGGAAATCCATAATTCTATAGCTGTACCTAAAGTGAGAGCAAGTTCAGCAAGTCAAAGGCTTTTATCAAAGTCAATAAAGCTTGAGAAATGGGATCTCAGTATCAGGGCCCTGCAACAACAGAAATGGAACTAGAGAGTGATTATCCATCCCCTTCCTCCCCCTTCTTCCAAGAAAATGAAATCTTCAAGGCAAGAGGATTAAAGTGAAAACTACTGGTACAGAAATGGAAATTTCCTCCTAAGGATCATTTGCATATTTTCCACATACACTTTATCATGTCTGGAGCTTTTGGCACCCGTGTTCAAGGCTTTGATGTGGGTCAGCACGTGGCAGGGGCCAGAAGAGAACAGCACTGAAGACACTTCGACTCCTTGCAAGTGCATCAGACCAGTGTAAATGACCATAATCACATTAGAGAATGGTCACATTGAAACGGTCACAGTTAAGTAAGTGCAGAAAAGTCACTGAGCCTAAAATGTCATCAACTGCTTTTATAGTCAAGATTTCTACCTTTTGGCTTCAATTCTCCTATGGGAGAGGGCCCTATTCTCGTGATTGGTACTTGACACCATGTCTCTTAGTTTTAACTGAATGATTAGTTTGATTTAAAGCAACAGGATGACTTTCAAAGTTTGAGGCTAAGCATGTCAAAAAACTTGGCAAGATCTGGTCTTTTTTAATCGTGGCTACAGATACAAAATTCCTGTTTGCGCCTGCATCAGATGTAGCCAGGCTTAAAATGCTTCTATGTCAATCCTCTTCAATAATGATATCCTAGAGAGATGATTTATTCTTTTGTAACTTCCCATATAAAACAATATTATTTTGTTGTTTATATTACAAATCATTACTCAGTGCTACCTCTTTCTCTCTCTTTCTCTAATATGTTTAAAAAATTATCCTATGGACAAAGGAGACAGGCCTAAACTTACAGTAAGATCATAAAACTAGCAAACACCACAAGTGAAACAATTCTCCTCCTCCTTCTTTAAGTCATTCCTTACCTGATTTGTCTGTACATATTGAAGATCGTGGAGGACAATGCATTTGTTACCTATCAGACTTGAGGGACAAGGGAGTGAAGGAATGTATGCCAAAGGGGAAGGAAAAAAAAAAAAACAACCAAAAACCCCCCAAAAAAACACAAAAAACCCCAGCAGCTATTCAAGAGAAAACCTTTAATGAAAAAAAACACCTTTGTTTTCTATAAATACTCCAGGTGAATTAATTTCCAGTAATGTGTCACGCATAGAGGTGGTAAGAAACTGCATGAATGTTATTTTCCTCATTGTTTTTATACCAGTGAGGGATAAAAACTCGAAACCTCAAACACATTTGTAAAGTGAAATAAAAAATAGACCTCAAATGTATACCTAGAATGCCTTTTTTTTTTTTTAACAGCTCTAAAATTTGACCTTTTCTTATCTTGTTTTTTAAGTACAAATGTATTCAAATTTCAGAGCAAAAATATGTTAATAAAATTCCAAATATTTTTCTTTGCAAGTGTCCAAAAAGCTGTTTTTACAATGTTTAAATATTTGACAAAAAAAACACCACCCCAAATTCAAAGCAACTCACAATCCTCTCAAGTTCCAAGGACAGGAAGTTCTGTCAGTTGACAAGATCCCAAATTCTCTCATGTTCCCAGAGCACAGTTCAATCTCGTGATATTAAAATATTTTGATGTCTCTTTTCCATAGTATTAGCTTTTTTCAGTACACCCCACAGAAATGATCTGAAATGAGTCGGACTCTGCAACCGAGTCCATTAATTCATATCGCCCTTTGGGCACCCAGCACTGCCACATAGCTGTGACACAGATTCATCTGTTTGGAGAAAACTCAGGGTGATTTCACAGATCTGCAGAACTAAGATGAATGGGAAGAGACAGTAGCTTAGGAAAAAAAAAAAAAAAAAAAAAAAAAAAGCCAAATACCAATATAAATGCTATGCTTTGCTTGTGCTAAACAACACCGCACTGATAACATTTAATTGGTTTTGGTTCAGAAAAAAATTCATTTGGTTGTATTAAAACATATATAGAATGTCGTCAGAAATTCTTTTTCAGCAATGCCAAATTTTACTATTTTCCTCTGATTTTAATGTGCTACTCAGAGTTACTCTTTCTTAATCTAGTTTAAATCTAAGTGTCTCACTGAGAAACAGCAAGAGATTTGGTTTTTCATTTTCCACCAAGTCTCTAGGGTTTAATCATCACAACATAAGACACAACTAAGGAAAATGAAGTTCCTTATCAGGGAACCTCTGCCAAGCTTCAAGGCTTGCAGCTGTAAGTTGATACGGCATGGGTAGATAGGCAGGTGTGAGGGAACACAGTTTTTTACCAAGTCTCTCCATCAAACCCATCTGCCCCCAAATGACAGAGAAAATACATGATAAATCTAAACGGACTTGGAGCTCTATGCTGTACTTCTTTATCATGTGCTAAATGGGAGAAAAAACGATGCACAAACCCACTCAGCCCTCAGAGTTAAATAGTTAAATGGAGGACTCTTGGCCATACCAGCGGTGACTTTCCCCTTTGCTTTCTATAGTTTAATAGGGTAAGTGACATTTACCTTTTTTTTTTTTTTTATCCTTGCTGTGTGCTGCACTGTTGTCTGTGCTAAACCATGCTGATAACTTACTTGACTGTCTTTTTAATTAGAGTAGTGCAGATAAGTATTTGAAACACAA
The DNA here is from genome assembly GCF_003259725.1 of Athene cunicularia. NCBI lineage: Eukaryota > Metazoa > Chordata > Aves > Strigiformes > Strigidae > Athene > Athene cunicularia. The sequence goes on from NW_020799142.1 coordinate 31,945,904, forward strand.
CAGTGTCCTTTCCAAGGTTGTATACAGCTATTATGTATTATCTTTGGTGAGGGAAGGCCGTGGCACTGTCATGTATCATTCTCCCATGAAATGTTTGGCAAGCAGCACTGCATTGTCAGGAAAGAGTCATCTTCATATCTACATAAATTCACCTCAGGTAATTGTATGCAGAAATAAATGCAGCCCAGATTATGTTTCTGATACAGTCTTCTGTGATGTATAATATAGTAAAAGGTTCTTTTTAGTAGTTGACAAATACCCAAACCCGAACAAACAAACAAACCAACCTTAATTCTTATCTAAAATTAAAATTTAGACAGCAAGTTTTTGTTTTCAGTTGGACATCTTTCTTTGTTTATTTTATAATCTGAGGAAAGTGGTTGGCAGTCAGCGCAGAAAGTTTAATTCTTCACATGGAGCGTTCCTTACTGTAACATGTATTGCACAGGAGACAGAATTCAGTACATTACCTGAAACTGGAAAAACCTTGACAGAAAGTTCTCAGACTTGCAAAACATTTACACGTCTGTTATGCGTTTACAGATCAACCTCAGAAATACACTGCAAATTTAAGTACCTGCACAATCAAGGGCTAAGTAGCAGATATAAATGTTTAGCTAAAGGATTTACAAATCTCAGATTTCAGGACATAAGACAAGCTTCTTAGGAGGGAGATATGAATCATATCTATGTAACAGCACTTTCAGACACTGTAATCTTTGTTCCTAGAGGAAAAATGCTTCTTAATTAGAGACAGATGTTGAAAATTTTGAGTTATATGAAAAAGTCATAAGCCAAGTCTCTCAAAGAAAATAATAGGTTAGCTGTTGGACCCTATCTTTTCAAAATGAAGAAATACAGAAATGATAAAATTATAGTTAAAATGTCTATTTTCTATATTCAGCACTTTTTGTTGCTTTGAGCTAGGCTGAAGTCAAGAGCATAAGATTAAGTATAGTTTTGTGATAACTGGGAATCCTTTCCTGGAAACGTTAGCTTTATAACCCACTGAACAACTGAAACAGGCAAAAAAAAAAAAAAAAAAAAAAGCAATTTCTTTCTAATACCTCGCTCTTTACCACATTAAATCTGTGGCATGTACTGTTCCTTGCAAGACCAAAAAATATATCTTTTTTTTATTAAAAGTCTCTCTCATATGATCTTTGCAGCCCTTGTCTCTTCAGTTTACTGTGGTGAAGTCTTGCAGCCCTGGAGCAGTCCCTTTGGAAGAGACAATTCTTGTCTCTCTCCCCTCTCCGTTACCAGTAAATACCTTTAGTCCCTCTGTTTTCCCTCAAGGAAATTACCCTTTAGTCTTTAGAGTTCTTTAAGTTTATTCAACAAATTATCAGATTTAGGGTCCTATTGAGGTCATTTGCAATGAAATCAAGCCACACTGTGATGTCATTCTCTTTGTGGCATGACACCCCTATGTGTCAGTAGCTGTTAAACTGTAGACAAATGCAAACATCATGGTTTACCCCACAGATCAATGCCGAAAACCCTTTTACAGAGTTGGGATGTACGCACACAGCAACGCTTCCCACTGAAGGATCATGTCTTCTCTTCCACTGCATTAACAGAATAACCATCCCTCTTTCCTGCTCCTCCCCATCAGTGGATGTATGGCCACCTCCAAATTTAATATAAATGACTCGCCTGTGAAATTTCATTCTGTTCCCTTCCAAGTTTTAAAAAGAGTCTTTTCCAAAGTTACGTGTTTTATATCTTACAATTACAAAACCTTGAGGGGTTTTATTTTCTTACTCTGCAAAACAGTCACAATGCACAGAAACATGGAGCTGCTGTTAGCTGTTCAGTTGCAACTGCATTTCACCACATAAATGGTAATTTGAGCACACTTAAATGTGCAAATATGCAAATATATACAAATATATAACTGATATGTGATCCATATATGGCAGTCACTTGTGACCAGGATTGACTCTCAGTGGGAACTGGGCATCTAGAAACGCTTAGATTATGCTCTGTGGAGTGGTGATGCCTTTGTCTGGGTTCAGTATTACATTTATTCAGAGAGTATTCCCTAAGAGCAGAGGTGTGCTTGCTGCTTTTCATCCCAATAAATTGTTGTTTCTGTCTGAAAACCTTGTTCCTTTCCATAGTTTAGTAAAACATATCATGAGAGACTCAAACCTTTGGGTGGATAACTTCAGTTTGTTCAAGGGAAGATAAAGGCAAATCCACCTCCAGGTTCTGGTGGCTTTGTGATCCTAGTTCATTCTCACTCTGCTTGGGACTGTTAGAAGGCTCAGTTCAGTCTGGAGAAGAGGAGGCAGACGAGAAACCTCATCGTTCTCTACAGCTCCCTGACAGGAGGGTGCAGAGAGCTGGGGATGAGTCTCTTTATCCAAGTAACAAGAGATAGGACAAGAGGTAATGGCCTCAAATTGCACCAGGGAAGGTCTAGGCTGGATATCAGGAAGCATTTCTTTACAGAACAGGTTGTTGGGCATTGGAATGAGCTGCCCAGGGAGGTGGTGGAGTCCCCATCCCTGGAGGTGTTTAAGAGTCGAGTCGACACAGCGCTGAGGGATCTGGTGTAGTTGGGAACTGTCAGGTTAATGGTTGGACTGGATGATCTTCAAGGTCTTTTCCAACCTAGATGATTCTGTGATTCAGCTACCCAGTTATTTTGACTATCTGAGGAAATAGTTCTGTTACTATAGAGGCTGATAGTTACCCAAATTATCCATAGAATCACAGAATCATCTAGCTTGGAAAATACCTTGAAGATCATCTAGTCCAACCACTAACCTAACACTGACCATTAACTGCATGAGTTATCCTCACATTGTACAAGATTATTTTATTAAAAGATCCCTAGTAGCTGTTTTCAAGGAATCTGAACAGAAAAATGCTCTATATGGCTGTCCTAGGGTGGCAGGTCTTTGGAATAACCACTGGGAAGGTGTAAGGTACAGACAAAAGATTGGTTTAGTGCTGGGACAAAACAAAACAAAACAAAACAAAACAAAACAAAACAAAACAAAACAAAATATCAGATTGAATATTTCCCATTGAGTACTGGAGATGCATCCTGGCTCATTAGTGATAAATACTGATCAATTTTTAGCCTGGTTTCTTCAGGAAATGAGGTTTGTATGATCATTGTGTCTGTCAGTCCCACTTAATAACTGCTGGATGGATCTATTCATCAGCTGCAGATCTGACAGAGGACTAATGCTGTCAGAGCTACCCAGTCGTCACAATATTCTTGAAAATAAGTGGCTTAGTGGTAGAAGGTGCCAAGTTAACACTTCCTCAGAGAGAAAGAATTCAACAGATTAAACATACAGATTTAAAAAAACCAACAACAACAACAACAACAACAAAAAAAAAAAAAAAAAAAAAGAGAGAGAGAGAGAGAGGAGAGAAAAAATCAAAACCCAGGACACCAAAGAGGCCTTTTCTCAGTCAGGGGATTATGTGGGTTCTCTGGTGACTAGTAAGTGATGTATTCAGTATTTGTTATTATTCAACCCAATGTACAGCAGAAGAAAACTTTGGTAGTCAGAATTAATGAGTTCTGATACTCAAATTTTTCCTTATTCTTCCTAAACTATGTAATATTTTTGTAGGTATTTTATATCATAGCCTACCTGTGAATGACATAGAAGCAGTGTGTTGTGTATCTCAGCTGCATCTTCATTAAATCCATCATGCTTTCATAAATTAACACAAACTATGAAAAGAAGAAGGACAGTTCTGACAGTTTATTTATTTTGCTTATATTTCCTTGTCAAAAAAAAAGCATCCTTTAACAACCTCTGAGTAATAGGAAGGGAACCAATGCTTTGATTTGATGACAGGATCCAGAACTTTCTATTGGCAGCAGTTTTCTAACTTCAGTCCTGGTATTGTCCCAGCTGTTAAATGTTACACTTACTAAACTGAGTCATTAATGAGCATGGCTAGTGGGTAAAGCCAACACTATGGAGAGCTGGTTAGTTGATTAACATCTTTTGTGCCTGATTTTTGAGGTCTCCATTAATTAAACTTAGTTTCATCTCCTTCAGGAGCATGTGTGTTACATATTCCTTACCCCCAGAGCAGATCCAATGAGCTTTCTTCACATGGGAGTGTGAAGCATCTCTTGGTTTGCTTTCTGGAGAGCTCCATGAAGACAAATTCCTTCATGGCATTTCCTAAACACTTTTGAAAGGTTCCAGACCAAGGAGAAAAAACACAGGTTTTTCAATGAAATAATCTTCTGCAACTTGGTCTGAGCTGGAATAGCACTGCACTGAGCAAATTCAGAGGCTGCTTTTTCAGGAAAAGGAATCCCCCTTCTCTCTTTTTACTCATTATTTATTATTATTATTATTATTATTATTATTGTCTCTCACTATATGCACACATGCACACACAGAGAGGCATGTATGCACTTGCCTCTCCCATCAGATTAACCAGAATCTCTCAAATATACAGGATGATTCAGGAAACTCATGTATACACTTCCCATAGTACTTTGGAAATACCTTTAGTCTTAAGGACTTGACTCACAGGCTTAGCAGGATAACTGGCCAGTAGGTTTCCAACACTTCTTTCCTGCTTTCTAAAGCACTATAGAGAAAATAGTACCTGCAATCTATAAAACGAGGCTATATTGGATGAAGTGATCTGAGGTTGGATAAAGAAATTTGGTGGCATGCGGTTTTCCAACAGAAAAAAAAAAAAAAAAAAAAAAAAAAAAAAAAAAGGAAAGAACTCCTCATGATTTTAAGAGTAACTCTAATAGTCACAGGAATGATGACTGATGAGCAGTTTGGTCAACAACTGCTGGTCTGCTCAGACCTTATATCCAGAGAGCCCATAGTCCTACATGAGCACAACAAATGCATTGCTGTTGACTTACTTAAGCCATGTACACTGTCTCTCCAAACTAAGAGCAAAGTACAAAAGAGTGTACTATGTGACAATTTCTGTATCTGTAGGAACACCTTCTATCAACAATTCATGAGTGTCTTTTTTATGTAAAGTTGCATATAAACAGTGTCCGCGAATTGGTCTGGGCACAGCAGGGACTGCTTGAGCTAGGGTCTCTCCAAGGGCATCTAAAATCCGTACTTGGAAAGTTGCTTCACCAATTAGTCAAATACTTTGATGTAAAGGGTAAAGAGTTCAGTCAGCCACCTTATCCAAAGTCAGTCCATCATCTCAAACTAGTCCTTGGTCTCACCTACTGGAAGACAAGCTGGGGAATGCCAGGACCAAACAGGGAATTCATGACAAGTGCATTTGGTGTGCTCAGAGACACACCCCTGATATCCAGTATCACCATAGTTATAACTTTAGGGCAAGGCAAGACCTCTTCCTATTTTTTTTTTTTTTTTTTTTTTTTTTTTTTTTTTAATGGAGCTGTTCTCCCTAAGTTAGCATTCAGCAAGCAAAGGACAGGTAAATCAAGACTAGCTTTTGCAGTCTATTTGCTTCCCATTTAGGCTATATTTCTGAGGAGACTATTATCTTTCAGCAATACATGAGGGAATCTTCTCAGCTATCCTCTCTTACATCTAACAAATTAACCAGACTCATGAATGGCAGACAGGCAGTGGGAAACCTTTGTTTAGGGGACAAGTTTTCTCTCTTATACATGTGCTAGCACAATATATCCTCTGCCAATTCTGTGCTTAGACCAAAAGATTCCTTCCAAGAGGAAGCATCTGTGGTAAGTCGAGTTGTTATTTCAAAGTCCTGTAAAGTCTTGCTAACAAGGTCGCCAACATCAGCTAGTAAATATCTCCTTATAGCTGAAATTTGATGCTCAGATTAGGAAGTGTCCTGATGTCCTGATGGTATTGTCTCTAGGGAAATTAAGCCTAGAAACAGAGCGACATATTACTTAAAGAAAGCAAGATGACACAAGATTTCCCAAGATGATCTAGTCCATCCCTTTCCACAGACAGTAGCTGCCACAACCACTCATACCTGTGAAAGATCCTTTTGGATCATCTATCTTTATTGGTTTAATTTACAAGTAAGTTAAACGGAAGACCGTGCAACAGAGTTTCTGGTATGCCCTGGTGGTCCCCACATTGGCACAGCTCAGAGCAGAAAGCACCTGCGGAGATGTTTGTTAATGAGTAGCTCTATGCACTTAGACTCAAAAAAAGCTTGAAGGAGGTGGAGGGGAGGGTGTAACATCATGGAAGCTGTGCGTGAACTGCTCTATGTTGTACTACTGTCTGAAGCCATTTATCTATTATCTATTCTCCCTACCAGAAGGAGGCCATATGTTTACTTTTCAATTTAAAAATGTTCTTCTTAATTCGTTAAAATCACATACAGAAGTGGTGATACAGGTCCTCCCACTCCCAGGAGGAAAAGAGGGGCTCTGTTAAAGAAGACCTGAATCTCAAGTGGCTTCTCAAAGGTTTGTGTGGGGAAAAAAAAAAAAAAAAAAAAAAAAAAAAGAGGATACTCTCTGCTGTTCCCTGAGGACCGTAAGAGCAGCACAACAAAAATCACTCTGAGAGCAGTTGCTATTCTAAAGGGAGTAAATAAGCATCTTCTGCAGCATACACATCACAAACAGCAGCTCCAAAGGAAACATAACCTCCACTTCAGTGCTCTCTCAGCTGTTTATTTCCTTTGCCTACCGAAAGGGATAATCTCACTTGAAGTGAGAAGACAGCTGCATTCCTGTTTTTCTCAGGAGCCTCTGTAGTTAGTGGACGTGGAAACAGAATGGCAAATAGAAAGAAATGTGTTTGTTCTAACTTTCTGTGAGGTGCTTGTATGGATTTCATGACTGCTGTGTCTTGCTCTAATTGATAGCTCTTCTCCAGCTTAATAATGATAGCTGCATGTGTCCTGTTTCACAGACAGAAGATGTAGGCAGAGGGAAGCTAGCCCTCATAGCCGCCACATAACAAGTACCTGTAATACAGGAAGGTGCCAAACACAGGTCCCTCAGGGCCCTCTGCTATAAACTGTCCATCCTTCCTTGCAGACAAAAGGAATACGGCAATCCCTGAAGTCAAAACTGTTAAAATAGTCAATAAGGATTTCGCTGAAGGCTGAGCAGAAAATAAAGTCCTGCTGGTGCCACGCTCCCAGACATGCTGAGATAGATACCAGTTGGATTCAGCAAGCTGTGGACCGAGAGTTTTTAATCTCAAGAAGTCTTTGATTAAACACCGTCAACAAGTTGTTTGTTTTAGGGCAAGTGAAGTCCTAAAGATTTTGTTCTTTTAAATCTTCTATCTCTGCATTCATGTTATGTGAGTACTATGGGAGACTAAATGAGAAGTGGATGAAAAAGAGACATTTATCTGAACAGCAAAATAAAATAAAGCTTTTCCAGAATGCTGAAGATAGCTGATGGAATGCAGCTCATCACGATGTTTTAGCAAAGCTTATTTCAATCACTATGCACTTTTCATTTTTACCCATGTCTCATATGGAGATAATATTTGTATGGATGCTTCACATGGAAATGAAAGGGGTTTTTTTAATTTTGAAAAAAATAATTCCCATGAGGAAGATAAAAAAAAAAAAAGGAAATTATTTGTGAGAGACATTGTCACAGCCTGAACTCTTTTACCTAATATTTTCAGCTGAAAAATCACTGAGAAGTTGAAAATGAAATGCTCACTCATGGGTAGTTCCCAGAAAAGTACAGTTTTTCTGTTACAGTGTGAGGCTCCATGTCTTTAGGGCTCATATTTCAGAAAAGGATTTTGGTGATAGAAGTGGAATTGCAAGGTGAGGAGAGCCATGGTGAAGCTGGTTAAAGTCAGAGATCCTATAACTTTGTATTCTTAGATTTCGGCTATTTCCTAGCTGTGAGGCTTATGTTAAGCTCTGTGAATTTCGACACAGGGAAGCCAGAAAACTTGCATGACAGGTAGATAAAACTCTGTCACAGTAAGAGCAGAGCAAATTGTTTATAGCAGGCCCCTCTTCAAATAACAATGTTTTCATGGGGAAAAAAAAAAAAAAAAAAAAAGCGCATTGGAAGATGCATGAAATATTTTCCTTGCAGGAGCAGTGATTTTGAGATGATCCCTCAATGCAGGACTGGTGTTGCTGGGGAGCACGGGGAGGTATTTAATGTCTCCTTGCCCTGCCAACTGATTCTACAATGAAGATTTGTTTTATAAAGAATAAAGGACTCCCACTCACAGGAGGCATATGAGTGTCAGCGTGGTACATTTCTTCCAGTTTTGAGCTGATACTATGCCTGCTGGTAGTCTATAAAATTGAAAAACCTGTGATTTCCTCTGCTTCTTGCAACCTTGTCCCGAGGGTCTCTCACTGCCACTGCATTCGGCCAAGAAAAATCACAGAATTATCGAATGATTTGTGCTGGAAGGGACCTTAAATATCATCCAGTCCCACCCCACTGCCCCGGGCAGGGCCACCTTCCACCAGCCCAGGTTGCCCAAAGCCCCGTCCAACCTGGCCTTGAACCCTGCCAGGGAGGGGGCAGCCACAGCTTCTCTGGGCAACCTGTGCCAGTCTCTCCACCTACCAGAAAGTAAAGAATTTCTTCCTTACATCTAATTTAAATCTGCCCTATTTCAGTTTAAAACCATTACCCCTCATCCTGTCCCTCCCCCTTGATCCAGAGTCCCCCTCCCTTTCCCGCAGCCCCTTTCAGCCCTGGGAGGCCGCTCTAAGCTCTCCCTGGAGCCTTCTCTTCTCCAGCTGAACCCCCCAACTCTCCCAGCCTGTCCTCACAGGGGGGCTCCAGCCCCCCCAGCATCTCCGTGGCCTCCTCTGGCCCCGCTCCAGCAGGTCCGTGTCCTTCTGCTGTTGGTGCCCAGAGCTGGACCCAGCCCTGCAGGGGGGTCTCCCAGAGCGGAGCAGAGGAGGAGAATCCCCTCCCTTTCACTGCTCTGGGTGCAGCCCAGGACACGTTAGGCCTTCTGGGCTGCGAGTGGACATTGCTGGCTCACAGTCAGTTTTCCATCTACTACTATCTCCAAGTCCTTCTCCTTGGGGCTGCTATCCATCCACTCATCGCCCAGCCTGTATTTGTGTTTGCGATTGCCTCAATCCATGGGCAGGACTTTCCACTTGGCCTTGTTGAACTCCATGATGTTTGCACAGGTCCACTTCTCCAGCCTGACCAGGCCCCTCTGCATGACACATCCCTCCAGTGTGTTGACCGCAGCACACAGCTCAGTGCTATTGGCGAACTCATTGAGGGTGCACTCATTCCACTGTCCACGTCACCAAGAAAGATATTAAACAGTGCAGGTCCCAACCCCTACCCCCAAGGAACACCACCCTCACTGCTCTCCATTTGGACATTGAGCCGCTGACCACAACTCCTTGAGTATGACCATCAGCCTATTCCTTACCCACCAACTGGTCCATTCACCAGTCCAATGTCTCTCCAATTTAGGGACAAGGATGCTTTGTGGGACAGTGTCAAATGTTTTGCACAAGCCCAGCTAGATTACATCAGTTGCTTTTTTCCTTATCCACCAATGCTGTAACCCCATCGTAGAGGGCCACCAAATTTGTCTGGCAAAGTTTGCCCTTAGTGAAGTCATGTTGGCTGCCACCACTCACTTCCTTATTTTCCATGTGCCCTGGCATATTTTCCAGGAAGATCTCCTCCTTGAAGGCACAGAGGTAAGAATGACTGGCCTGTAGTTCTTTGGGTCTTCTGAAAGAAACAGATGTGTATGCTTTGTTTCTTTCCCCCCGTATCAACTGAGTCCAATGTACCATGACCAGGTTTTTGACCTCAGTCAGTGTGACTCATCTTGCTTGGCTTTCCCTACTCCATCAGCGTAACCCTAATATCTGCAGCTATAGACCTAACTGTAATGGATTTGGATAAGATTAAGGTTGTGACAGTCTAGTAGTTCAGAACATTCAGACCATGTGTGCAAAAGCCCTAAAGGACTGTAAATCTCTACTGAAAACTGTCTCCAAGACGTTCTGCTCTCTGGAGCACATCTTCCAACTCGTCATAGGTTGACACCCTTGACTCCTTGTTAGACTAGACCTGAGAGAAATTATGTGAGATCTACAGATGGGTCCTCCTGAAGGAATTGAGGACAGAACTCTTGCTGGTGACAGTGTGGATACATGGAGTTACTATGATGGGCTGGAAGGAGTCAAGGAGCTCAGAAAGGATTTGAGGCTTTCTCTTAACATAGACAAGATCTAAAATTACTGATGTCTGGAAAGGGACCTAAGGAAACCCACACAAGCCTGGGCTCAGGCTAGAACGATTCCCTCTCTTTTTACTCCCGCAGATTTTTGTCCCCATCTCCTTTTACACAGTTTGTAAAATGCAGTCACTGGTCTGGCAGTCCTTTGGTCCCAACCTCTATAACAACAGCATGCAGCATTTTTCAAAAATTGCATAAGCATCTTCCCTTTGGTCAGGCAGGAGGGATGATAGAAAGATCTTGTCCATATCTTTTCCCCTAGCCTAGACAACATTAGGTCCAGGAATGATTGTGGTCTTTCATGTCACATGCTGGAAGAGGAATCATCACAGCTCATGGGAATGATGATGTTTGATGAGACCTTTTCCAGGAAAACAGGACCTCTGAGCTCTGTTGTCATATTTACTTCTTTCTATGTCCTTCTATTTCAACATTAATGACCTATCACCTTCACTGATATGAAATGCATAACGAATATCTATTTTGCATGTAAAACTAACAGATGGGGTTACAGTTTTGATTCTTTTGTTCACTGTAATAGAAGAATCAGAAGAGTGTTTCATCTTGAATTTAAGTTGTGAAGTCAGTCATATCTGATGGAAGTCAGATTTGTTGACAGGCTCTTGAAGACAAATAAGGAATAATGTCAGGTTGATTTTCAGAGGTGACAGGTCCCCTTTGGCTGACAATATATTCCAAGGTAGATGAGGTCAAAAGGTCGGCCATAGCCAGAAATAAGTCAGCTGAAAGTCAAATTTGCAAAGTTCTGGGTTCCCCCAGTGTCCTAATCTTGACCAGGTCTGCGACCAGCTTCAAATAATTCATGACAACCACATGATTTTTCTTCTCAGCAGATAGTACTGCAGATACCGTATAGTTCACAATATCTGCATCCCTAATAGAAATGTTACTCACAGTACCTTTCCTGAAAAAGTGACAAACTACTGGCCATATCCCTGCTAAATCACTAGATACTCAAAGCTTACAGCAAGTCATAAGGCAAATTTTAGATTATTTTTTTTCTTGATTCCTTCTTTACATAGTACAGAATCTAAACTTGGACATCACCAAACTGGCTCGTGTATTGATACCTTGCCTTGATACTGTATTTGCTTAAATTATAGCCCTGTGTACTAAAGGGCTGTGCTTCATCACCAATTTCCTCATGTGGTAATGAGCAAATTACCATTGCTACAGAATAGAAAGACATCATTTTAAAAACCAAATCTTGGGGGAGAAAATTATGGACATTAAATGAACAATATGTTTTGTTGTTCAGTGCTTCTTTCCCTAAAGAATAATTCCTCATATTAAAGACACTCAGTTTCGAGTTATGCATGATCAAGTAATCTCATCACAGCTCTACTCTAGCTGCTTGCTTTCTATCCTGTCCACTTTTCATGCCATTAGTGTAAGCTTTTCCAGATGATAATCTTTTTACCACATTCTGATATTGCTGTGTCCATTTACATCTCACAAAATGTAGTCACAGCAGATCATCTAGTACAAGAAAACATCAGTGTGATGTAAGTTCCTGGGAGGCTCAGTCCTGGACAGCAACTCACGGTATCAGAGGTCTTAGAAAGAGCAAATAAATGCATCGAGCCACCTTTTCTTACTTAATCTCACATACCCCCCTTAACTATTGATCAGTTTTGCACTGACAGGCTCTAGGGTCTCCTATTATGTGAAGATTTGCAATGTGTTATAGAAGATTCTTGTTTCCAACATCTGTGTTTTACCTGCATTAAGGGATTTCTGCACTCTCCCTCTCATTCAGGACTGTTATTTCTATTACATAATTACAGTCCTGGAGTGGTTTAAGGATCATAGTATTTGGCTATATTTACAGAGGGACCAACTAAGCCATCACCTCCGAAGAGCATCCCCTCCAACTGTAACAACACCCCCCTCTGTCTCTCCTTCCTTCCTCTTCCTCATGGCTTCAGCCTCACCTCATCTATCTGGACAGTTGTCCTACCCCATCAGTGAAAAAAGTAAAAATCTAGTTTGATCATGCTTCTTGGCACTGCTTACGGCCAGGGAGGGTCACATTTTCCTTTCCTCCTGGTGTTTGGTTTCTTGCCTTTAGTTAGTTTTCCTAACTACTTGGGTAAACTTGTATCCTAATTCCTGCTCTATATATACTTCGTGTTGTGAAAGAATAATATAAATAATATCCTGTAAAAGCTAATTGCTTTGTAATTCTGTTTGCACTTATGTCAAACTTTTGACTATGGTTTTCTGACTTTAGGAACATTTGTTTCAGGTGTGTAAGGTGTTTTGTTTTGTTTTGTTTTTAAACTAAAAGAAAAAAAAAAAAAAAAAATCAGGTCATGAGAAGATAAGCTAAGGAAATCTAGAAAGACTTTTTGTTTCAGCTCTCCCACCTTTTACTGAACTTTGAAGTCTGTCTTGTGTTTATCTCCAGAGGCAGATATTAGAGCATCAAGTGCCCACATAGATCTGGTTACTATACAGCCTTAACAAACAGTTTGGGAAATTCAAACAGGCATTCAGAGAAGGTCTTGGGGTAATGATACTTCTGAGTTCTCAGAAATAATAAAAGTGTAGCCAGACTGGTTTAAGAGCTTACCAAGAGTGGTTTGGAGGTAGTGTTTTTCATTAGATGAGTTAGAAAACACTAAACCATGCTCACATCTCTCATGCTCGTTTCATATCCTGTAGGGAAAATAAGTTTTAGCTATAAAGTCACAAGGGACTGGCAGCAAGACAAGTCACTCGGATATAAAGTAGCTGCTTCTTCTTTCAACAGCCATGAAAAGCCTTCCTAACTGTAGTTAACTTATTTTGCTCCAGATTTGGAATCCTCCGTCTTCTACCTGTCCTTTGACTATAATTTGTGCTAATCTTAAAACATCTGAGGCAGTATGCTGAACTTTTACGTAGTTGTGGTTTTCTTTTTTTTTTTTTTTTTTTTTTTTTTTTGGGGGGGGGGGTGGCAGAAGGTCAAGACCTATTTTTCATGCTAGGAAAGCAAAGTACGTGAGCTCTTATCTCCTATCAGACATATAACCCCGCATAAATTATTCCAGAGTACATAAACTTTGTAAAATTTTAACCTCTCTGAAATGAGTTTCCTCCTTTTTCACAATAAAGAAGGGATTTAGGATTGCCCAAGTAGAACTTCAACTTATGCTTGAGATCAGGTGGATCAAGATATCGAACATGAGGGCTAGATTCCCAGATGGTGTAAATTAATCCAGCTGTACACAATGCAGGGCGGCTCTTCTCTTGTACTCCCACTGAAAATCCTGTCTAGCTGTAGTGAAGTACCGTAGCATCGTGAAAAAATGATCAAATAAATGGGCATGGAAGATTTTCCCAAAGCAAGAACAACCTCTGGCCTATTAACATCCAGTCCGGTATCTGTTTGTTCAAGTAGAACAAGATGTTAACATGAGCATTGTGCAATTTGATAGGAAAGTATTTGAGACCCACTGTTTATGTGATGGGTTTTGTACTCGATTGCAAAACATTTATTTTGTATCTGTAACAAAAAGAAAAAAAAAAAATCATATCTACCATCTTCTTTCAATGGGTTGACCAGGAAGCAGCCATCTGATGCAGACATTTGGCTGTCTCTATATACATATATATACACAAAAGAGACTTCGTGACTCTTTCGCAAAGCGTCGTGAGTTGTCTGTGAGGTAAGATGCATCCATTTAGTATTTCCATCTGTATTTTGCAGATGTTTGAAAAATAAACCCTTTTCTTGACTTTTCTGCAGTAAACATGGGAATAACCTTTATTTTAAGAGGTGTTTTTTATTTCTAATGTTTAAAATCAATTTCCAAATTTGTATACAGCTTTCTTCATGAACAATAATTGTAACAGAATCTGTTTTAAAACTAGGAACTATTACTTTATTAGAATTAGTTTTTATTATCTTCATATACTTTTTGCTTCAAGACCGTTTTGGATTGTCACACAACTTTCTTGTGGAAAAACTTATTCTGTAACCCAGAAAACTTTTTTTTTTCTTTTTCTCCTTTTTATAAGGTTTGTGCTTAAAAACCTTAGAACATCTCAGAGGAAAAAAAAAAAAAAAAAGTAATTTATGCATGCAGATTATGCAGTTCTGAATATAAGATATTGAGGGGAGGTTTTCTGGCTTTGTTTTTTTCCCATCAAAGAGAACGAGTGTGTCAGACAGTCTAACACATGAATTTGTAACTTGGTGCTCCCGTATGCCAACAGTGTGGTTGTTTAGTGCATGCTCTGAGAGTTGATTTTAAAGGTCTTAAAGAGTCTGTTTTAATAATTCATATTGATTCAGTAGGGGATGAAGATGCTTGACATGTTAAATGATTAGCATCTACATTATGAACATGTTAATTACTGTATTTTTAATGCTGTTAGCTTTCATAAACCAAGAGTATTCTTAAAGGGGCGCCAGTAGATTTGTAACACGCTGGAAACCAATATTATACAAACCAGCCCAGAAATATTTCCCCCTCTTTCTTTTCACTCTTCCTTATCCCTTTTACATTTCAGATGTTTTATTCGTTTGTCTCTTGCACCCAAACACCAAGCTAATATTAAAAAAAAAAAAAAAAAAAAAAAAAAAAAAAAAAAAAAAAAAAAAGCAACAACCAGGAAGTGAAAGAGACTAGAAAGAAAGTTTTTGGTCATTCAGTTTGCATTGATCTGTGGTAATCCAGTCATGAATGGTGTTATAGCTTCCCCTACCTCCCGTCTCTGCACAGGAAAGGTAGCTGTTATGGCCGCAATCACCATGCTTTGGTTTTCAGCTTGTTAAAAGCCTTTATCTGCTGCAGTGTCTGATTCAAAATGGTGACTAGCAAAGAAGCAGAGGAAAACAATTTAGATATATTTCCCTCCCTTTCCTTTGGAAAAACGGCTTAGCTATAAGCAATAAAATGTTGCCATGCAGTCAAGCAAAAGGGAATATACTTTTGAGTCATGCAGTTTGACACAATATTATCTCACAGACCAGGGAACTAATATTTTCTTATATCTCTGGTTCATTTCAGCCACATATGGACATTGTATTGGCACATACTGTCTTGAGAAATCCTAGTGGGACTAGGGGAGGATGAAAACTTGCAAGGTGTATTGAATTAGCGAGGCTGTGGCAGAGATAAGGCAATCAGTAAATAGAAGTCTACCGATAGTGGTTAGAGACAGAAATGATGTAGCAAGATCTAAGTGTCAGTACAGAAGATGGACATAGGGGAAAATATCAGATGCAGGTCAAGAAAACCTCCCAGATCAGGCTGGGGTACCTCACTTCCATCCTCATGACGTCTAGCTCTTACAGCTGCATTCCCATAGCTGTCGTCCAAGGCAAGGATCTCCAGAGGAAGAGTTCCCTCCATACACCAGTGAGGGAAAGCTTTTGAAAAGGTACCAATCTAGCAGTGGCAGGATAGGATAGGATAGGATAGGATAGGATAGGATAGGATAGGATAGGATAGGATAGGATAGGATAGGATAGGATAGGATATGGGATGGGATGGGATGGGATAGGATAGGATAGGATAGGATAGGATAGGATAGGATAGGATAGGATAGGATAGGATAGGATAGGAAGGGATGGGATGCGATGCGATGCGATGCGATGCGATGCGATGCGATGCGATAGAATAAGATATTTCAGTTGGAAGGGACCTACAGTGATCATCTAGTCCAACTGCCTGACCAATTCAGGGCTGACCGAAAATTAAAACAAATTATTAAGGGCATCGCAATTAAAGGGTAACAACTACATGTGGATGTAGGATTTTGGCCATTGGTACATCACTGGGAATACTGAATGGTCCTCATGGACAAAGCACTGAAGGAACTGTATTTAGAGGTCAGGTAAAAAAGGGTATACTCTGAAGACAGAAATTATTATGAGCTTTTTCTATACTTAGTCCTCTTCAGCCTATTTCAGCTGCTGAAGGGCACTAATGCAGGTACAGAATTCACTTAAGAAGTCTACAATGGCCTCTATATATGTCCATATACCTTTTACAGAAGTCTTAAAATGAAAGAGTAGTCACAGTT
>NW_020799142.1:31962152-31971231 GCF_003259725.1 Athene cunicularia
AAAAAAAAAAAAAAAAAAAAAAAAAGTAGTGAGATTTTTCTGTCTTCCAGAAAACTACTGAGTAAACCAATAATTTCTAAAATCCTGAAAATAAGTTCAGATCATGAGATAATTTTTTGGCAAATAACTTTTGGGTCTGCCTTGCCCTCCCCTAGCATAACTGTAAGGGCTGCTGTTCCAATTTTTAATTATTTTATATTATTATTATTATTATTATTATTATTATTATTATTATTATTATTATTATTTTACTTTTAAACGCTATAAGGAATATTGAAATTATTTTCATTTGAGTTTTCTTTGGGGTTTTTTTGTTCATAATAAAACCATATATTGTTTTATCAAATGATTACAGTTCTGTATGACAAACCCCAGGTATTCTGAAAGTTGCTGACATAGAAAATCCTTATTGTGTTCAGGGAACTCCGGTAAATAGAAATACCGAACTTTCAGAAAGTGTTATTGCCTAGATGAATAATAAAAAAAAAAAATGTTAATAAACAAGTTTCCCCTCCAGTTGGTTACATCCAAGCATGTACATCCTCAAGTTGGGTTTACTGAGTATTTACTAAACTGGATTTATGAAGTTCCAACTCAGTAAGTCTTTGTACAGCCCAAGACATCCTTCGGTTTGAAACCTTATGTAAGGAGGTTTCAGGCTGCTCGGTGCAGTTTTACACGAGCAGATTAACAGCCTTCCTGGTGGGTTTTCAATTCTCTGACCAGGTTTTTAGCCCAACACCTTTATTCTTGTAATCTTATGCATGTTCTAAAGGACATTTCTCACACATCTCAAGAAGCCTATGAGTCAGTATTTTTAAACTTGAAATTAGGTTCCTCAAACTATATCCAGGAATATAAATACCATCACAGTTTTAGAAAGTGTTAAATATCCTGTAAATGTCACCAAACCAGAGTTTTAAAATTAAATTAGCTTATAATATATAGCTACTTTCCAGAAGGCATTTCTCTGTAAAAATATAGGGGAGGAATGAAAAATCAGGCATCAGTAATCAAAAATAAAACTTTCAGTTGCCCAGATCTTCCACATCATCATTGCTGGGTTTGTTTTCAGTGATTGTACATTGTTTTCTTTTCATCAAAACTAAAACTCGCATGAAGTCTCTGACAAGCAGTAAAACCGAATTTGCGTTCCTTTCCCAGTTTTTTTCTTTACAGGAATTGCTTCCCTTTTATAAATGTTTTTGACATTTTTAATACAGTAAAATACTGCGCTTAAAAGTTTTCAAAATGGACACTGCAAATTCACAACACATGTCTCGGTGAGGAAGCTTAAAAACAGGAGTGTTGGCCGCAAAGGTGTTTATGTGTTTTTCAATAATAAGCTATTACTTTAATTTTTGCTTTTGGTTTTGGAAACTTTTGGTTTCTTCTACAGACTGATTCAGGAAATATCCGTACCCTGAACAACAATTCATAAACACATGCTTACTCCAGACATGGTTTTAAATCACCTCCAAATGAACAGAAGCATGGTATTTAAGCCTGTATTAAACATTGCTCCAGGGGAAGGTTCTGACCAGTGACAGATTTAAATACACACTGAAGTCATGTATTCAGCCTGTCTCAGACCATGAATTGTATGTGAAATTGTAATTCCCTTTTAGCAAGCTCTGGGACACGTGGGATGCAGTATGAAAATGTTTATATTTGCATATAAAGTAATGTGAAATGAATAAACATAATGCACCTCAGCCTTAAAATGACATGTCCCTAATCGATCTGCTCTTACATTTAGGTCCAAGAAACTCTTCCTGGAGCTTTTTCCTGGTTTGGATTTCTTAGCCCTGTCACCAACTACTGGATGAATCTCTACACCATTTTATCATTGAAGTAAGATGCTCCAACGATCCTGTGAGTAGGAAATATTAATAGAATGTACGGATTAGTTAAACATGGCAGAGCCCCAGTGACCAGCAGGAGAAGCTGTAGATAATTTGGATTCTTGCAGAGTCAAGTTGATGGATTTGAGTCTAAGGGAGCGGCGGGTTGAATGTGTTTTGTTGCTTTTATTTGCTCCTCTCTATGTCAAGTAATGTTTGTCCCACAAAAAAACAGGAGGGTAACTCTTTCCTAGAAATGTTTCTACTCTCACTTACAGCTTCTGTTCCTCTTGTTTTGTTTAGTTTGGTCAAAACGGAACTAAAAATGGGTGTTGAAAGTATCCAGGGTAAAAACTGTGCTCTGAGAGTGTGTTTCAGATGGCTGCTCTGTACTGCCAGAAACCAGTGAGGCAGGGGAGCAGAAAGGGTTTGGGACAACAGCACGCAGCCAGGGAAAAGCTGGCATTGAGGTGCACCAAATTTCTGCATGGTGCAGGTATATTTGAGATTAAAGGTGTATTCAGGGTAAATATTTGGGGTAAACCCCACAGCAGCTGTGATGAATTCCCCAGACAACAGATGGTAACTGAGGAGAGATGGGCTTGGTGCACAGCACGGGGGCTGTTGTATGTTCTTCTGCTACCTGGTAACATTTTTACACACCCTAGTTCTACCTAACACCTGTTTTGCTGAAGTCTTGACAGGTGCTGCATGCACCAAAACATGGACACAGGCCACCTCTGGAGGAAAGCAGGCCTCTCATGTCTTAATTCTCACTTTTTAAAACCCTGGATGTTAAGTAGGCACCTAGCTTCAGACTCGGTGTACGTTGCATTTTTTGCTAATATCTGGTCACTTATACCATTTTTTTTTTTTTTTTTTTTTTTTTCGTGGCAACTGTTGATATAGCTCCTCGCTTCAGCAGGTTTTTTGTTTTCCTTTTTATCTTTTTTCTAAATGGCAGACCTGGTAAATACTGCAAGGTACTGGGAAGTCATGGGTGCCTTTACAACGAAGTAGTATCAGTTACCTCAAGAAAACCAACTCTTACAGAAAGAGCAGATAAGATTTAACAGAAAATTATGATCCTTTCGAGTGCAGTGTAATCACTGTCTGGTATACAGGTCCCTTTTCCACAAGCAGAGACACCTAAAAGGTAGGTATAATTTTCCAATCAGTGGCTTTGTTCCAGTCTCTAGATAAAGTACGGAGTTACCAGGTGATTTGTACAGCGTTATTTGGCTTTTCTTTTAAACCCCACAAAACTTTTCCAGAAAAGAAAACCTCAGATGGAAACGTTTTCAGATATGTGTCTTGTTTGTAAGTTTCTCAAGATCATTTATGTGGTTTATCATTTAGTGGTAGCAAGTACTTTCTGACTTTTTGACTTTTTTTTTTTCCCCTTTTTGATCCATTTGTTTCAGAATTAAGTTTTGAACCACATTTCTTCTCAGATCACTACCTGTATAGCTAACTCTTTGTTGGTTACAAATGTTGGGTACATTTACTTGGCTCTGGGTTCAGGATGGGGTCAGCAGACCTTATCTGTGCTCATAAATGTGGATTTTTGTCTATGAATAGGATTATGGGAACAAAAAATCCAGGTATAGTTCTGTACGTTGCAGCTGTAACAGCCTGTGCTGTAAGTCTGCAATGATGGGATCTGGTGGGGCTTCTCTTTGTGCATGTTTGCACAACTCAAACACTACAGATCATACTTGCAAAGCCTCTCCCCACCACCGCCCCCCGCCCCGGAAAGCCATATCTGTCCTTGCCTTTATCTGCTGCATCAATCTCTCCCTATACTGAGACAGTAAAGTTAAGACACAGGATGGCTTTGTCTGCAGGAGCACACTCAGACTAGTCTTCCAGACTAATTTTCTGCTTGGGTTACTTTCCTAATTATAATTTGTGTTCTCATCATGTCGTGGAAGAGTACATTTTAAATGAGCTTGCAATACACAGTGTAAAATACCAGCTTTATAGCACTGCTTGTAACACAGAATACCGGGTTTTAATTTGTCATAATGTAAATGCCATAATGATTACAAGTTTTCAGCTCTGCAATCTATTTTTTTTTTCCCAGCTATTTGTAAACTGGAGTCTCAAGTTTCATTTTCCCACTCCGTATGTAAAACCATCGGTGCAGGATGTTGATCTACCTCCGGACAATCAGAGCTGTGTATGTTATGCATCATGTTCCAAAACACCGTTAAATATGTGGAAAGGGGAAAAAAAATTACATGAATTATGCCTTCTTTAGCCTTCTTATGCTTGCTAATAGGTTTTAAATGGGCTGTTTGGGGTTTTTTACTGATAACCACAAAAAAGTGATTCATTCTCTAAATTAATACTAGAAATGTTTCCTGGGAATGGAGAACTCATTTTTTATTGAGTGATAGAAATATGATACCTGATTCTGGTGAGACTAGAAGAAGCTAAGGTTTCGACTCTGAATTAACCACCTACTCCTGGGAAACTGTTTCATGCAAAATTTTCAGGGACATTTCATTCTATTGAATCTATTGAGTCTGGAGATACAATTTAAAAGAGTGGGGCCACGCACAAAACCATGTGTATGGGGGAAAAAAGTGCGACATGGATCACTATGCAAAAGTATTTGAGTGTCTTTATTTGTTTACCTTGCCTAGCCTGATTAACTTTATGTTAGGTTCTACCAACAGGTACATCACTGAGCCAGAGTTTTATAGTCAGCTGGTCAATGTTGCCTGTGTGGTGATGCTCACATGAAACCCCCTCTAAGGTGTTGTATCCTGCTGTTGGCCCTCAGCAGGATGAATGGCAACAACTGCATTGGGCATACCAGTTGTGTGTCAAAGAGAGAAGGAGCCCAGCTTCCATGTCTCCCTGGCCCTGCTTTGCATCTGTTGGTCTGAGCTTGCGTGCTTAGGTCTGGTTAGCCCCTGAATGGTGATATTTATTGCTCACCCTGTGTAGGCATCTAGACAGAATCTCAGTGTAGGCCCGGTGGATAATATTTATAGGTCATTAGTTGCAAGTCTAATTCAATGTAAACGTATATGATAGCATGAGCACTTGTCCCAGCCGTACACATTTGAGTATTTTTGCATGCCAGGCATGAGTGTTTTCGAATGGGATATGGATGCTTTGGTTTGTTATGAGAGATTTTGCTGTTTTGGCCCTATGTGTGCCCTGAGTACTACTTTCTCCTCCATGGATGTGAGACGAGTGCTCCCTTCTTTGCAGGGGACTCAGGAGAAGGATGGTGAAACACCTTCCCAGCCTGCCCATTTTGGGCATAACAGCCCAAAGGAAGAACAACCACTGTGGGGGTCCTGCTGGGGTCCAAGGGGAAAAGAAAAACCATTGTCCGTTCATCTCCCAGTTACTGCAAGCTTTTCCCCCCTCATCCAGGCTGCCAAAAACCACCCAGCTAATGTTAGAAGTGAACCTGTCTGAGGGAGAGCATGTGAGATCTCCCACGCCCAGGCATGGCAGGAGAGGGGTTCCCTGGAAAGTGTAGTTCAGCGCTTCAATCCTCTTCCGAGCCTTGAGCAGCTGAGCTGTGGAAATCACTTTGACGTAAATCTCTCAGCAGCCTTTTTGTCTGAAATAAATGGTGCATAAAGGAAATGCAAAATTGTTTGGTGGACAGGATTATCTGTGTGTTTACTGCTCTCAGCACTTTTCTCTTTTGACTCTGTAGTTCCCATTGGCGTGAATAGCTGTGCATGAAGCTAAAGCTGCTGAACATGAGCAGGGTGTGAGAGCTCTCCCTTTAAACCTGTGACAGCTACACACTTCTGATTGCAAGAAATGTCAAGTTAGAATAATTACTAGTAGTAGAAAGTAATTATTTTTTCATTTCCAAGGTTGCCTGTTCAGTGTTAACCCAAATGTAAACTTTCTATAATTCTGCATTGTTACCATCCCCCTGCCAGTATTACTTTCATTTCCATTTGCTATTTTACACACGCACCCTGGCACACACATGCACACATTTTTTTTTTTTTTTTTTTTTTTTTAATTATTCCATCCCTTCAGGTCTATCTTGGTATGTATTATTCTGTTGCCATAACATGCCGATGATATACAGTATTTGTATAAAGATTGAAATCAATGTTTATCACATCAGACCACTATCATTCAAAAGGAAAGCACAAATCAATAATTCATTAAGCAAGAGAGTAATAAATGATTTGAAATTATTATTCTCCCCTTTAATACTTTCAAAACAAATTGCATTGTTTAAATGAAGTTTGATCACTTTCTGGACTAAATGACTCTGATATAATGCATCTGATGGTAGTCAGCATAGTATCCATTATGGGATAAGTAGTAATGCAAAATTATCATTGATAGTTTTCAGTTTGCTAAAACATCTGATTCATTACAAATACTCGTGATATAAAAAATACAGGGGGGGTATATGATTTTCCAAATTGAATAAAATAGCTTCATTAGGCATAAATAAAGTTATTAATTTCAAGTTGGAACAATTTGGTTTCAAATACTTTGTCTAATAAGTAATTAATAGAGCTACTTGAAACAGAGAAATTTTATTTTTAAAAAGGGATACCTGGGAAATATTAGGAAGCGTGACACTTCTGGAAAAATTGCAGAAGTTTTGGGTTGGGTTTGGATTTTTGAGTGAAACAACCGGAGGAACAGATAAAAATATGTGACAGCTGGCCAACTCAGTCCTTCGTTTTTCACCGATAATCAACCTTAATTTGCCTCACTGTAGTCAGAAGAGCAGAAAACACCGATCTCTGGTATCATGTGTATGTTGAAACTGAAGGAAGAGGCTGTTTTTCTTTACCTGAATCCATCCCAGCCCATGAGCTAACCGGGTGATCTCGTGCATTGGAAGGTGAACTAAATGAATGAGTCCATGGAATTCAAATGCACCTTTAGCCTGTTCATTTCCTCATTCACCAGCAATAAAGTGGTCATTGCTGATGACACAGGGAATTCCTTGTGGTTTTAAAATACAATGACAGAGTATCCACCAGGAACTGCACAGCATTAGCTGTTGCTTTCACTGGGCATGAGTGTCCTCTACTGATTGGTTTTCATTGCCAGAACTCAATAAGGCTTTTATTTATGTTGACATAGTTTATGGCTGCTTATTTATTTGCTGCGCGTAAAGTGAGTGTAGAATCAAATGGCCATATTTACCAAAAGGATGTCTGGATTCTTGAAGAAGCTATTTTACTCCCAGGCGTATACCAAAATTGGATAAAGCAGAAAACAAAACAAAACAAAACAACCCACAACACATTGGCCTTGAAATTATCTAATCTCTTTTCTTAGATATTCCCATCCCCATCACTGAGGTGACGGCTTCCTCTTCACTCAATTTTTGACCCTTTCCAGTGGCCTTGTGAGAAACTTTTTCTTCAGATGTGAAGTATAATAGAGGTTGAAATCAGCACAACCCTCCCAGATTACCTGCTTGAAACCTCACCTAATCTAGATCTGGGTTTAAGAAGTGACTAAGCAAGTGCAGGGTAGAAAAATCCAGCAAAGACTGTTAAACACAACAATGTTCAGCTCTGGGTCAACAGGTCCCTGAGCCACATCACTCGATCGTAGTGGGGAAGGATGACTTTAGGTTTCCCCTGTTATCTTACTCTTTCCTGGGGCTTTGATGCAGGGCCCTGTCAGGTACGGGATGCTGAGCTGGACAGACCTTTGATAGAACCGTTTTCTTGTTCCTGATAGAAAACGGGAAGCTCTTACCTGAGTATTCATGTAAACAGAATAGAAGCAGACATATTGTGGCAACATTTGCTGAGCGATTGTGCCTTTGGGATGATCATGGGTAATCCATATTAATGGGAGCAACACAAGACAGTATCGTTGCGTGTACTGGTAGGCTCTTTACGGGACTCTAGATAGGATCAAAGTTAACTGCTCTATAAATTAAGCAACTGATAATAACTAAAACTGGAAAAAAAAAAACCCTTTTAATTTTCTGATTCATATCTTTAATCAATTGTAGCATGGTGCAATTGCATTTCAGCTGTAGCTTTCCTGTTGTTTGCTCAATAGAGATTGCTCCATTGCTTTTGATTGACACAGTGTTATTGCATTTTTATTGACTTTTACTGTAGTTTTTACAACATTGAAGGTGCATAAGTTAAACAGAAAAGTAACATAGTAACATTTCAAGATGGAAGG
Organism: Athene cunicularia; assembly: GCF_003259725.1. NCBI lineage: Eukaryota > Metazoa > Chordata > Aves > Strigiformes > Strigidae > Athene > Athene cunicularia. The sequence goes on from NW_020799142.1 coordinate 31,970,165, forward strand.
AGGCCATAAAGATGCAGAGCAGGTATAATTTACAATAACAGGAAATTACAAATTAAGGATAACTCCCTTGCTTCCATGCCTAGTTAGTCCCTCTGTACATGTTTTCAGAATATGTCAGTAAAACATGAAGTGTTTGCATACCATAAAATGTTAATGGATGATAGAGTTGGCAAATACTTTTGGATTATTATTAAGATTATTTTAGATATGATTAGGCTGAACTTCAGCTGCAAACAAGTACCTATACAGGATTTCTGAGTTGTAAAAACGTTAATTATTTGAAGAACTGGGTTTGGTCTAAATCAAGCAAAGCCAATAAAAAAGATGTGGAGTTCTAAGCACATGTAAGGAACATAAACATAAATATAATCTTGAAAACAGTCAAGCAGGCTCCCTGAAAGCTCTCTGTACATGAGTTGTTTCAGACAAGCCGCTTGGGTTCAATAGAGTCTGTGCATAGCCTCTTTTTATGAAAGCGTAGTTATGTGGAAAACTTCAAAGCACATACTTGCCAAGACTTTTTTTTTTTTTTTTCTTTTACTGTCTATGTAGTTACACACACTCTCTAACTGCTACTTGTAACTGTGCCTTTTCGTTGAACGAGTTCCATTAACTGTGTCTTTTAGGAATCTCTTGTCCCGTTTTTGGAGAACATGTGGTTATATATTTTATATCGATGGCCTTCTAATTGGTGAGCTCCCATAGAAGAGCTTTTAAATCATTATTACTAATTATTTCACAGGGGTCACAACATCATCTTTTGATGTCTGTGTTTCCCAATATATAAATTAGGAGAACTATGACACAGGATCTTTCTCAGTTCAGGTTGCCAATATTTGTGAGATTATTTTAGAGTTACAGTGAGTTAATAAAATTTTACTCATTTATTTGTGTCATGCCGACAATATGTGTGATGCTATGCAGACGGATAAGAAGCACTGACAATGAACACGCAAATGCAGAAAGGCAGTTGAGATTCAACATGAGTGACCTGACTAAAGAAGGTCTTGCTAACTGCAGTATTTTTTAGAATACCAAGGTTTGGCAATTTTTTCCCACCTTTTTTT